>NC_069499.1:1077107952-1077396934 GCF_027579735.1 Bombina bombina
CAGGTACCTCAGCAAGGGAGATACCCACAGAGGCAGACTCGTGCCCCGTCCAAGTATGTACCGTCCTAAACCTGTCCAGTCATGAATTAACTAAGGAAGAAGAGAAAGTTTTGTCATATGGCCTTGGTTTTGTACCCACAGTGAATTTTAACCTCTTTAAAACTATGCTTGATTTGAATAAATTCGTACGCAATATCACTCTGCGTAAACATTTTGGGGACACTAACCAAGACCAGATTTTGACAATACCTGGCAATGAGAACCACAATTTTTGGCCCAAGGATTTGGGGTTCATGGAGACATGTGACCTGATAGCTCTGGGGGAGTTGGAAGTGGAGGGGTCCACTTTAATGAATGAGACTAATAATAAGGATACTATTAAAAGATATCGTAACCCCTCCACTTTCTACCCAATACAGAGCAGAGGTAACATCATTGAAACCTTTTATAAACGAGTGGAAAATGACTTAAGACAGCTCTCATTGACACGTACAACAGGTGGTAATAACTTAACTAGAAATGAACGTTCTTAAATCACTGGAACAGAACCCTAGTCTGGTGATTAAGCAAGCCGATAAGGGAGGTTCAGTGGTTATATTGGACAGGGATGACTACATCAAGGAGGCATTAAGACAACTGCAAGATACAGATAGTTACGAACATCTCAGACAGAACCCTACCAATAGGTTTCAACGAGAGCTTATGCACCTTCTGGATGGAGCAGTGGAGGATGGCCTTATCGATTTAGAAACATCAAAATACCTTTATGTGGAACACCCGGTTATCCCACTGTTTCATCATCTACCGAAGGTGCATAAGACTCTAGTGAATGTACAGGGTAGACCTATAGTCAATGGGATAGGTTCTATGTTGGAACACCTTTCTGAGTGGCTGGATGGGGTACTTCAACCCCTTGTCAAATCTCTCCCTAGTTATACTAGGGATTCCAAACAGGTGTTGAATAAGGTTGAAGGCTTGAGATGGTCTTCGGACTGTGGATGGCTCACTGTGGATGTTGTCTCATTATACTCCTCTATACCCCATGTTTGGGGTTTGAAAGCAGTTGCTTATTTCTTAGAGAATGGGACAACACACAGTGAGCCATTCAGAAACTTTGTTTTGGAGGTGACACAGTTTTTACTGTCACACAACTATTTCCAGTTTGAGGGGGAGTTCTATCTGCAGAGATGCGGGACCGCCATGGGTGCCAAGTTTGCGCCAACCTATGCTAACTTGTTCATGGGTTGGTGGGAGCGGTCCAGCATCTATGCAGATGGGAACCCCTTCAGACCTGCAATCCTGCTATACCTACGCTACATAGACGACCTGCTGTTTGTCTGGCAGGGAGAGAAAGAACAGGCTGAATGCTTTGTGGACTATCTGAGAACAAATGATGTGAACCTACGGTTCACTCTTGAATTCAATAAGAACATAGTGCACTATCTGGATTTGGAATTGAGGGGATGGCCAATGGGCATGGTCACCTCTGAAGTCTTCAGGAAACCTATATCAGGCAACAGTCTCCTACATGCTAAGAGCTGTCATCCGAAACAAATGCCCTATTCGGTGGCTAAGGGACAGTTTGTGCGATTGAAACGCAATTGCACTCTACCCCTCAGCTACAAGAGACATGCAGACGATTTAGAACAACGGTTACTACAAAGAGGGTATAGTAAAAAGATCATTAAAAAGGCTAGGTATGAGGTTAATTCCCTTTCTAGAGAACAACTTTTAAAAGATAAAGTACCTTATAGGGAAGATCAAGAGAATAAACTGACCTTTGTCACGGACTACTCAGCCCAATATGGGGAGATCTGTGAAATAGTCAGAAATCATTTCCACCTGTTGGTGGCGGATGATGCTCTTGCCGTGACTGCTAGGAAAGGCTGTAGGTTCTCCTACAGGAGAAATAAAACTATTGGCAATTCAGTTTCGCCATCTATGCTCAAGAAACCTGATTCAACAGTGGGACCATCCTCCTCGTGGCTTAGACATAGAGGTACCTACAGGTGTGGCTACTCACAGTGTAAGGCCTGTGAATATGTACAGGTGGGTAGCAGCTTTTCTTCGGTGGTTACCGGGGAAAATTTTGAAATTACCTCTTGTCTTAATTGCAGATCAACTAATTGTATATACTTACTCTGGTGCTCAACTTGTGAACTTCAGTACATAGGTTTGACCACCAGGGATGTCAGATCTAGGATCAGAGAACATCTGTCGACCATACGGGTGGGAAAAAGCAGTACACCCCTGGTGTCCCATTTTGTCCAACAACATGACCAAGATTGTCGCTCGTTAAAGTGGACGATTGTGGAAAAGGTCCTTCCACAAAAGAGAGGGGGGAACCCTTTCAAGATCCTATCCAGACAGGAAATGTATTGGATTTTCAGACTACAAACCAAAAAACCCTTGGGCCTAAATTCCGAATATGATTTTATTAATCATTGGAATTAATTCCCACCTATCTTCATTATATAATATATAATATATTTATATTATATAGTATATATATACTCATATTTATATGTGAGGTACAGGTGTTAAAGGAACACTAGGATAGAGTAGTTCCATTTCTCCTCTCTAAGTACATCTATAGGTAGGTTAGATAGTGTTTGGTCTAGCTATTTGGTTATTATGTGGACCTATAGCTACTTTGTACATGGGGACCACCTTATATACACTTAATCTTAATATACTGGATATAAATGAATGTTTGGTCTTTGGTGGTACATGTTTTGTGGTTACCAGATCTAGCCCCACACTATGTGTCTTTTATTTTATTCTATCCCACACTACAATCCCACTTACTCAGAACCAACTATTTAAGATGGATGATTTACAGTTCTTGGGTATGCGCATATATACTGCACCAGATTAATTTTGGCAGTCAAACATCCATTTTCTTTCTTTTAAATGGTGGGTTCTGGGTTATAGGATTCGCATCTAGCTTTTTAGACTTATAAGTTTCTTTTCCCCAAATAAATTTTGGGGGCTTCACATCAAAGGTTGACTTTTCTCTTTTTTGTATGGGTAGTCTTAACAAGCTTATGTAAACTATATGAACATGTGAATATGTATATAAATGCAAGTTGACCTCTCACTAAGTGTTTAAACTGTATAAAGAGAAGGTGTATGTACTGTTTAATTGACCTGACAGGTGTATTTGCATGTATTTAGATCTATGTACAGGCAACATATCTATTTACCATAAATTAGATATTTACTATTGCTCCATCCCCTGTATGCCTTTAAATTCTAATTAGCAATTCCCCAATGAAATAAGAGCATTGGATTGAAAAGGCGGTTTGTTTTAAAAGTTTTTAGGGACTATGATTACGGCGTTTTGTGCCGAAACATTTCAGTCTGCTTAATCTCAGGGGTGTTCTATCCCCTCTCTCACTATATATTTTTTAATTTGACTCAATAAAATTTGTTATTTTTAACTATATAAGGTGCCTGGCAATATTTTTTTCTCTGTTCAAATAGAAAAGCGACAAATTGGTAATGCTTGTCTAGAATAGAGAATCTCAGAAAACGATAGTGGTTTGGATGAATCGGAATGTAAAGATAAGTGTTCTGTAAGTCTATTGTGGACATGAAATGACCTTGCTGAACAAAAGGCAGAATAGTCCTTATAGTCACCATCTTGAAAGTTGGGACTCTTACAAAATGATTTAAAGTTTTCAGATCCAGGATTGGTCTGAAAGAATTTTCCTTCTTTGGGACAATGAATAGATTTGAATAGAAACCCAATCCCTGTTCCTGCTGAGGAACTGGTATGATCACCCCTGAAAGCTCTAGGTCTGAAACACACTTCAAAAAAGCCTGAGCCTTCACAGGGTTTGTTGGAACATGAGTAAGAAAGAATCTTCCCATGGGAGGTCTTATTCTGAAACCTATTTGATACCCTTGAGAAACAATGTTCTGAATCCACTGATTTTGGGCAGAATCTTTCCAAATGTCTTGAAATTTCATGCAGTCTTAGGGGCTGGATTTGGTTTTTTATAAGGCTTGGATTTATTCCAATTTGGAGATGGTCTCCAATTAGAGTCAGAGGCCTTAGGGGAAGGAGAGGTTTTCTGTTTTCTATTCTGACAAAAGGAACAAAAATGATTGGGAGCTTTAAATCTACCCTTAGATTTCTTGTCTTGGGGCAGATAAACTCCCTTACCTCCAGTGATAGTGGAGATAATAGAATCCAATTGAGAACCAAACAGATTATTACTCTGAAAAGATAGAGATAATAATGTAGATTTAGACTCCATGTCAGCATGCCAAGATTTAAACCATAAAGCTCTTCTAGTTAGAATAGCTAAAGACATAGATTTGACATTAATCTTAATGACATCAAATATAGCATCACAAATTAAATAATTTGCATGTCGAAGTAAAAAAACAATGCTCGATAGTTCAGGATCTGATAACTGCTGTGCTATACTGTCCAGCCAAAAAGTTGAAGCAGCAGCAACATCGGCCATAGAAATAGCTGGTCTAAGAATATAGCCTCATCAACCTTAGGGACCTTTTCCCAAAACTCTAGACTAGCCACAGGTAAAGGATACAACTTCTTAAACCTAGAAGAAGGGTTAAAAGAGGTACCAGGTTTAGACCATTCTTTAGTAATCATATTGGAGATAGCATCTGGAATAGGAAAAACTTTAGGAGTAACCTCAGAAGTCTTAAATACAGAATTTAAATGATTATTAACTTTGCTATAAGGAGAAATAGACTCCTCAATACCCAAAGTAAACAATACTTCCTTTAATAGAGAACAAATATGTTCAATTTTAAATAAAAAAGATTTGTCAATTTCTTTCTCTGATGCAGGATCCTCTGAGTCAGAGGAACCCTCATCAGTAGAGGATATTTCAGTATGCTGTCGGTCATTACAAAATTCATTAGATTTCTGACAAGTTTGGAAAGACCTTTTACATTTATTTGAAGGCGGAATAGCTTCTCTATGACTGCAGCAATAAAAATGTTTACATCTGCAGGAATATCAGGTACATTAGACTGAGAAGGAATACTAGTAGATGTATTTGTACTCATAGAAACATTATCAGCATGTAATAATTTGTCATAACAAATGCCACATAATTGAGCTGAAGAAATAAGATCAGCTTGTTTACAACAAAACACACTTAGCATTGGTAGAATTGTGTTCAGGCAGCTTAATTCCTACAGTAACATCAGAGGCAGGATCAGTTTGAGGCATCTTGCAAAATGTAACAAAAATGAAAAAATAACATTTAAACAAAATATTACATTTCCTCAATATAGCAGTTTCAGGAATGGGAACAAATCCTTATGATAAAATTTGTATACAAAAAGTAAAATCAAAAGCAAGCATCATAACTCTCTATAATATAATGAGAGCAGTGAGCATTAGAGGGAGAGACTTAATATAATACATTTTGGTGCCAAGAACGACACACTGAAAAAAAAACGCAACTCGCTTCATAACAGGCCAAAAATGACGCAATAAAATGACGCAACTCACGTCACAGCAGATGCGATTTTGCACCAAAAATATTTGTGCCAAAAATGGCACAATAAAATGATGCAAGTTGCATCATCGCAAGCCTAATTTGCAAGCGAAGATTTTAAAAACAGACTCCATGTAAGCAGCTAAACGGAACAAGTAAGAAAAAAATACTTAAAATCTCCCATAAACATAATTTCCATTCTGAAACTGTGTGACTGCAAAGGGAAATGTTAACCGACCTGACTCATAGCTAATATATGCAATATACATTAAGAACTTTATAATATAAAGTGCCTTCCATAGCTGAGAGTGTCTTAAAAACATAATTTATGTAAGAATTTACCTGATAAATTCATTTCTTTCATGTAATTGGCAAGAGTCCATGAGCTAGTGACATATGGGATATACAATCCTACCAGGAGGGGCAAAGTTTCCCAAACCTCAAAATGCCTATAAATACACCCCTCACCACACCCACAATTCAGTTTAACGAATAGCCAAGCAGTGGGGTGATAAAGAAAGGAGTAGAAAGCATCAACAAAGGAAATTTGGAAATAATTGTGCTTTATACAAAAAATCATAACCACCATAAAAAGGGTGGGCCTCATGGACTCTTGCCAATATGAAAGAAACAAATTTATCAGGTAAGTTCTTACATAAATTATGTTTTCTTTCATGCAATTGGCAAGAGTCCATGAGCTAGTGGCATATGGGATATCAATACCCAAGATGTGGAGTCTTCCACTCAAGAGTCACTAGAGAGGGAGGGAATAAAATAAAAACAGCCATAATCCGCTGAGAAAATAATCCACAACCCAAAAATAAGTTTATTTTCACTTTTGAAAGAAAAAAACTTAAATAAAAAATCAGAAGAATCAAACTGAAACAGCTGCCTGAAGAACTTTTCTACCAAAAACTGCTTCCGAAGAAGCAAATACATCAAAATGGTAGAATTTAGTAAATGTATGCAAAGAGGACCAAGTGGCTGCTTTGCAAATCTGATCAACTGAAGCTTCATTCTTAAAAGCCCATGAAGTAGAGACTGATCTAGTAGAATGAGCTGTAATTCTCTGAGGCGGGGTTTGACCCGACTCCAAATAAGCTTGATGAATCAAAAGTTTCAACCAAGAAGCCAAAGAAATAGCAGAAGCTTTCTGACCTTTCCTAGGTCCAGAAAATAAAACAAATAGACTAGAAGTCTTCCTGAAATTTTTAGTAGCTTCCACATAATATTTCAAAGCTCTTACCACATCCAAAGAATGTAAGGATCTCTCCAAAGAATTCTTAGGATTAGGACATAAAGAAGAGACAACAATTTCTCTACTAATGTTGTTAGAATTCACAACCTTAGGAAAAAATTGAAAAGAAGTCTGCAAAACTGCCTTATCCTGATGAAAAATCAGAAAAGGAGACTCACAAGAAAGAGCAGATAGCTCAGAAACTCTTCTAGCAGAAGAGATAGCCAAAAGGAACAACACTTTCCAAGAAAGTAGTTTAATGTCCAAAGAATGCATAGGTTCAAAAGGAGGAGCTTTTAAAGCCCTCAAAACCAAATTAAGACTCCAAGGAGGAGAAATTGACTTAATGACAGGCTTAATACGAACTAAAGCCTGTACAAAACAGTGTATATCAGGAAGTATAGCAATCTTTCTGTGAAATAAAACAGAAAGAGCGGAGATTTGTCCTTTCAAGGAACTTGCAGACAAACCCTTATCCAAACCATCCTGAAGAAACTGCAAAATTCTAGGAATTCTAAAAGAATGCCAAGAGAATTTATGAGAAGAACACCATGAAATGTAAGTCTTCCAAACTCTATAATAAATCTTTCTAGAGACAGATTTACGAGCTTGTAACATAGTATTAATCAGTCAGAGAAACCTCTATGACTTAGAACTAAGCGTTCAATTTCCATACCTTCAAATTTAATGATTTGAGATCCTGATGGAAAAACGGACCTTGAGATAGTAGGTCCGGCCGTAACGGAAGTGGCCAAGGCGGGCAACTGGACATCCGAACCAGATCCGCATACCAAAACCTGTGTGGCCATGCTGGAGCCACCAGCAACACAAAAGACTGTTCCATGATGATTTTGGAAATCACTCTTGGAAGGAGAACTAAAGGCGGGAAGATGTAAGCAGGTTGATAACACCAAGGAAGTGTCAGCGCATCCACTGCTTCCGCCTGAACATCCCTGGACCTGGACAGGTATCTGGGAAGTTTCTTGTTTAGATGAGAGGCCATGAGATCTATCTCCAGAAGCCCCCACATCTGAACAATCTGAGAAAACACATCTGGATGGAGAGACCACTCCCCTGGATGTAAAGTCTGGCGGCTGAGATAATCCGCCTCCCAATTGTCTACACCTGGGATATGCACCGCAGAGATTAGACAGGAGCTGGATTCCGCCCAAGCAAGTATCCGAGATACTTCTTTCATAGCTTGGGGACTGTGAGTCCCACCCTGATGATTGACATAAGCCACAGTTGTGATATTGTCTGTCTGAAAACAAATGAACGGTTCTCTCTTTAGTAGAGGCCAGAACTGAAGAGCCCTGAGAATTGCACGGAGTTCTAAAATATTAATTGGTAATCTCGCCTCTTGAGATCTGTTGTGATCACAGTCCAGGTTGGGCGAACAAAAGAAGCCCCTTGAACCAAACGATGGTGATCTATCCACCATGTCAGAGAGTGTTGTACATTGGGATTCAAGGATATTAATTGTGATATCTTTGTATAATCCCTGCACCATTGATTCAGCATACAAAGCTGTAGAGGTCTCATGTGAAAAACGAGCAAAGGGGATTGCGTCCGATGCTGCAGTCATGAGACCTAAAACTTCCATGCACATAGCCACTGAAGGGAATGACTGAGACTCAAGGTGCCGGCAGGCTGCAACCAATTTTAAACGTCTCTTGTCTGTTAGAGACAGAGTCATGGACACTGAATCTATCTGGAAGCCTAAAAGGTGACCCCCTTGTCTGAGGAATCAAGAAACTTTTTGGTAAATTGATCCTCCAACCATGTTTCCGAAGAAACAACACTAGTTGATTTGTGTGAGATTCTGCAGTATGTAAAGACTGAGCTAGTACCAAGATATCGTCCAAATAAGGAAACACCGCAATACCCTGTTTTCTGATTACAGATAGTAGGGCACCCAGAACCTTCGAAAAGATCCTTGGAGCTGTTGTTAGACCAAATGGAAGAGCAACAAATTGGTAATGCTTGTCTAGAAAAGAGAATCTCAGAAACTGAAAGTGTTCTGGATGAATCGGAATATGAAGGTATGCATCCTGCAAGTCTATTGTGGACATATAATGTCCTTGCTGAACAAAAGGCAGAATAGTCCTTATAGTCACCATCTTGAAAGTTGGTACTCTTACATAACGATTAAAAATTTTCAGATCCAGAACTGGTCTGAACAAATTTTCCTTCTTTGGTACAATGAATAGGTTTGAATAAAACCTCAAACCTTGTTCCTGAGGAGGAACTGGCATGATTACCCCTGAAGACTCCAGGTCTGAAACACACTTCAGAAAAGCCTGAGCTTTTACTGGATTTACAGAGATGCGTGAGAGAAAAAATCTTACTTTGAATCCTATTCGATACCCTTGAGAGACAATGCTCTGAATGATTTTGGACAGAATTTATCCAAAAATCCTTGAAAAACCTTAATCTGCCCCCTACCAGCTGAGCTGGAATGAGAGCCGCACCTTCATGAGGACTTAGGGGCAGACTTTGGTTTCCTAAATGGCTAGGATTTATTCCAATTTGAGGAAGGCTTCCAACTGGAAGCAGATTCCTTGGGAGGAGGATTGAGTTTTTGTTCCTTATTCTGACGAAAGGAACGAAAATGGTTAGAAGCCTTAGATTTACCCTTAGGTTTTTTATCTTGAGGCAAAAAAACTCATTTTCCTCCAGTGATAGTTGAAATAATAGAATCCAACTGAGAACCAAATAAATTATTACCTTGGAAAGAAAGAGATAGTAATCTAGTATTTGACGCACCCGCAGGCCTAACACCTGCAATTGCAAAAAGTAGTCAAATTGAAAAAAAAGACTAAACCCCAGGTAAGAAATACATTTCTTAAAGTGTTTATATTCCCAAATATGAAACTGACAGTCTGCAGAAGGAAATACATGAACCTGACTCATGGCAAATATAAGTACAATACATATATTTAGAACTTTATATAATTTGCATAAAGTGCCAAACCATAGCTGAGAGTGTCTTAAGTAATAAAAACATACTTACCCAAAGACACCCATCCACATATAGCAGATAGCCAAACCAGTACTAGAACAGTAGTAGAGGTAATGGTAAATTGAGAGTATATCGTCGATCTGAAAAGGGAGGTAGGAGATGAATCTCTACAACCGATAACAGAGAACCTATGAAATAGACCCCGGTTAGGGAAATCATCGTATTCAAATAAGTGATACTCCCTTCACGTCCCTCTGACATTCGCTGTACTCTGAGAGGAATCGGGCTTCAACAATGCAAGAGAAAACAGAATTTATGCTTACCTGATAAATTACTTTCTCTTGTGGTGTATCCAGTCCATGGCCCGCCCTGGCTATTAAGTCAGGTAAAAAATTTTTGTTTAAACTACAGTCACCACTGCACCCTATGGTTTCTCCTTTTTCTTCCTAACCTTTGGTCGAATGACTGGGGGGTGGAGCTAGAGGGGGAGCTATATGGACAGCTCTGCTGTGTGCTCTCTTTGCCACTTCCTGTAGGGAATGAGAATATCCCACAAATAAATGATGAATCCGTGGACTGGATACACCGCAAGAGAAAGTAATTTATCAGGTAAGCATAAATTCTGTTTTTAGTGTTTGTGTACTTTTTAGCACTTTAGTTAAGAGTTTTATGCTACAGCGTTGTAGTGTAAAGCTCTTAACTACTGACTTTTAAAATGCAGTACCAGTCTTGACAGGAGACGGTGTACCGCTCACTTTTTGTCAGACTCGTAATACCGGTGCTATGCAAGTCCCATTGAAAAAATAGGATACGCAATTTACGTAAGTGGATTTGCGGTATTTCCAAGTCTGGCAAAAAACATAATTTATGTAAGAACTTACCTGATAAATTCATTTCTTTCATATTAGCAAGAGTCCATGAGCTAGTGACGTATGGGATATACATTCCTACCAGGAGGGGCAAAGTTTCCCAAACCTCAAAATGCCTATAAATACACCCCTCACCACACCCACAAATCAGTTTAACGCATAGCCAAGAAGTGGGGTGATAAGAAAAAAGTGCGAAAGCATAAAAAATAAGGAATTGGAATAATTGTGCTTTATACAAAAAAATCATAACCACCACAAAAAGGGTGGGCCTCATGGACTCTTGCTAATATGAAAGAAATGAATTTATCAGGTAAGTTCTTACATAAATTATGTTTTCTTTCATGTAATTAGCAAGAGTCCATGAGCTAGTGACGTATGGGATAATGACTATCCAAGATGTGGATCTTCCACGCAAGAGTCACTAGAGAGGGAGGGATAAAATAAAGACAGCCAATTCTGCTGAAAATAATCCACACCCAAAATAAAGTTTAAATCTTATAATGAAAAAAACTGAAATGATAAGCAGAAGAATCAAACTGAAACAGCTGCCTGAAGTACTTTTCTACCAAAAACTGCTTCAGAAGAAGAAAACACATCAAAATGGTAGAATTTAGAAAAAGTATGCAAAGAAGACCAAGTTGCTGCTTTGCAAATCTGATCAACCGAAGCTTCATTCCTAAATGCCCAGGAAGTAGAAACTGACCTAGTAGAATGAGCTGTAATCCTTTGAGGCGGAGTTTTACCCGACTCGACATAAGCATGATGAATTAAAGATTTCAACCAAGATGCCAAAGAAATGGCAGAGGCCTTCTGACCTTTCCTAGAACCGGAAAAGATAACAAATAGACTAGAAGTCTTTCGGAAATTCTTAGTAGCTTCAACATAATATTTCAAAGCTCTAACTACATCCAAAGAATGCAATGATCTCTCCTTAGAATTCTTAGGATTAGGACATAATGAAGGAACCACAATTTCTCTACTAATGTTGTTAGAATTCACAACCTTAGGTAAAAATTTAAAAGAAGTTCGCAACACCGCCTTATCCTGATGAAAAATCAGAAAAGGAGACTCACAAGAAAGAGCAGATAATTCAGAAACTCTTCTAGCAAAAGAGATGGCCAAAAGAAACAAAACTTCCCAAGAAAGTAATTTAATGTCCAATGAATGCATAGGTTCAAACGGAGGAGCTTGAAGAGCCCCCAGAACCAAATTCAAACTCCAAGGAGGAGAAATTGACTTAATGACAGGTTTTATATGAACCAAAGCTTGTACAAAACAATGAATATCAGGAAGATTAGCAATCTTTCTGTGAAAAAGAACAGAAAGAGCAGAGATTTGTTCTTTCAAGGAACTTGCAGACAAACCTTTATCCAAACCATCCAGAAGAAACTGTAAAATTCTCGGAATTCTAAAAGAATGCCAGGAAAAATGATGAGAAAGACACCAAGAAATGTAAGTCTTCCAGACTCTATAATATATCTTCCTAGATACAGATTTACGAGCCTGTAACATAGTATTAATCACAGAGTCAGAGAAACCTCTTTGACTAAGAATCAAGCGTTCAATCTCCATACCTTTAAATTTAAGGATTTGAGATCCTGATGGAAAAAAGGACCTTGCGACAGAAGGTCTGGTCTTAACGGAAGAGTCCACGGTTGGCAAGAGGCCATCCGGACAAGATCCGCATACCAAAACCTGTGAGGCCATGCTGGAGCCACCAGCAGAACAAACGAGCATTCCTTCAGAATCTTGGAGATTACTCTTGGAAGAAGAACTAGAGGCGGAAAGATATAGGCAGGATGATACTTCCAAGGAAGTGACAATGCATCCACTGCTTCCGCTTGAGGATCCCTGGATCTGGACAGATACCTGGGAAGTTTCTTGTTTAGATGAAAAGCCATCAGATCTATTTCTGGCAGTCCCCACATTTGAACAATCTGAAGAAATACCTCTGGGTGAAGAGACCATTCGCCCGGATGTAACGTTTGGCGACTGAGATAATCCGCTTCCCAATTGTCTATACCTGGGATATGAACTGCAGAAACTAGACAGGAGCTGGATTCCGCCCATACCAGTATTCGAGATACTTCTTTCATAGCCAGAGGACTGTGAGTCCCTCCTTGATGATTGATGTATGCCACAGTTGTGACATGTCTGTCTGAAAACAAATGAACGATTCTCTCTTTAGAAGAGGCCATGACTGAAGAGCTCTGAAAATTGCACGGAGTTCCAAAATATTGATTGGTAATCTCACCTCCTGAGATTCTCAAACCCCTTGCGCTGTCAGAGACCCCCAAACAGCTCCCCAACCTGTCAGACATGCATCTGTTGAAATTACAGTCCAGGTCGGAAGAACAAAAGAAGCCCCCTGAACTAAACGATGGTGATCTGTCCACCACGTCAGAGAGTGTCGTAAATCAGTTTTTAAAGATATTAATTGAGATATCTTTGTGTAATCCCTGCACCACTGGTTCAGCATACAGAGCTGAAGAGGTCGCATGTGAAAACGAGCAAAGGGGATTGCGTCCGATGCAGCAGTCATAAGACCTAGAATTTCCATGCATAAGGCTACTGAAGGGAATGATTGTTATTGAAGGTTTCGACAAGCTGAGATCAATTTTAGACGTCTCTTGTCTGTCAGAGACAAAGTCATGGACGCTGAATCTATCTGGAAACCTAAAAAGGTTACCCTTGTCTGAGGAATCAATGAACTTTTCGGTAAATTGATCCTCCAACCATGATCTTGAAGAAACAACACAAGTCGATTCGTATGAGATTCTGCTAAATGTGAAGACTGAGCAAGTACCAAGATATCGTCCAAATAAGGAAATACCACAATACCCTGTTCTCTGATTACAGACAGAAGGGCACCGAGAACCTTTGTAAAAATTCTTGGAGCTGTTGCTAGGCCAAACGGCAGAGCCACAAACTGGTAATGCTTGTCTAGGAAAGAGAATCTCAGAAACTGAGAGTGATCTGGATGAATCGGAATATGCAGATATGCATCCTGTAAATCTATTGTGGACATATAATGCCCTTGCTGAACAAAAGGCAGGATAGTCCTTATAGTTACCATTTTGAATGTTGGTATCCTTACATAACGATTCAATATTTTTAGATCCAGAACTGGTCTGAAGGAATTCTCCTTCTTTGGTACAATGAAGAGATTTGAATAAAACCCCAGCCCCTGTTCCAGAACTGGAACTGGCATAATTACTCCAGCCAACTCTAGATCTGAAACACATTTCAGAAATGCTTGAGCCTTCACTGGATTTACTGGGACACGGGAAAGAAAAAATCTCTTTGCAGGAGGCCTTATCTTGAAGCCAATTCTGTACCCTTCTGAAACAATGTTTTGAATCCAAAGATTGTGAATTGAATTGATCCAAATTTCTTTGAAAAATCGCAATCTGCCCCCTACCAGCTGGACTGGAATGAGGGCCGCACCTTCATGTGGACTTGGGAGCTGGCTTTGGTTTTCTAAAAGGCTTGGATTTATTCCAGACTGGAGATGGTTTCCAAACTGATACCGCTCCTGTGGGTGAAGGATCAGGCTTTTGTTCCTTATTGTGACGAAAGGAACGAAAACGATTATTAGACCTAAATTTACCTTTAGATTTTTTATCCTGTGGTAAAAAAGTTCCTTTCCCTCCAGTAACAGTTGAGATAATAGAATCCAACTGAGAACCAAATAATTTATTACCCTGGAAAGAAAGGGAAAGCAAAGTTGACTTAGAAGACATATCAGCATTCCAAGTTTTAAGCCATAAAGCTCTTCTAGCTAAAATAGCTAGAGACATATACCTGACATCAACTCTAATGATATCAAAGATGGCATCACAAATAAAGTTATTAGCATGTTGAAGAAGATTAACAATGCTATGAGAATTATGATCTGTTACTTGTTGCGCTAAAGCTTCTAACCAAAAAGTTGAGGCTGCAGCAACATCCGCTAAAGATATAGCAGGTCTAAGAAGATTACCTGAACATAAGTAAGCTTTTCTTAGAAAGGATTCAATCTTCCTATCTAAAGGATCCTTAAAGGAAGTACTATGTGCCGTAGGAATAGTAGTACGTTTAGCAAGAGTAGAGACAGCCCCATCAACTTTAGGGATTTTGTCCGAAAATTCTAATCTGTCAGATGGCACAGGATATAATTGCTTAAAACGTTTAGAAGGAGTAAATGAATTACCCAAATTATTCCATTCCCTGGAGAATACTTCAGAAATAGCATCAGGGACAGGAAAAACTTCTGGAATAACTACAGGAGATTTAAAAACCTTATTTAAACGTTTAGATTTAGTATCAAGAGGACCAGAATCCTCTATTTCTAATGCAATTAAAACTTCTTTAAGTAAAGAACGAATAAATTCCATTTTGAATAAATATGAAGATTTATCAGCATCAACCTCTGAGACAGAATCTTCTGAACCAGAGGAACCATTATCAGAATCAGAATGATGATGTTCATTTAAAAATTCATCTGAAAAATGAGAAGTTTTAAAAGACCTTTTACGTTTACTAGAAGGAGGAATAACAGACATAGCCTTCTTAATGGATTTAGAAACAAAATCTCTTATGTTAACAGGAACACTCTGAGTATTAGATGTTGACGGAACAGCAACAGGTAATGTAACATTACTAAAGGAAATATTTATATGTTTGTCATGACATTCATTACAAACAACAGCTGGAGGAACAGATACCACAAGTTTACAGCAGATACACTTAACTTTGGTAGATCCAGCACCAGGCAGCGTTTTTCCAGAAGTATCTTCTGACTCAGTGTCAATCTGGGACATCTTGCAATATGTAATAGAAAAAACAACATATAAAGCAAAATTGATCAAATTCCTTAAATGACAGTTTCAGGAATGGGAAAAAATGTCAGTGAACAAGCTTCTAGCAACCAGAAGCAATAAATAATGAGACTTAAATAATGTGGAGACAATAGTGACGCCCATATCCGGAACGCCGACACTTTTGGCGCAAAAAAACATAAAAAATGACGCAATTTCCGGCGACACGTATGACGCCGGAAACTGAAAAAAAAAATTTGCGCCAAAAAAGTCCGCGCCAAGAAAGTCCGCGCCAAGAATGACGCAATAAAATGAAGCATTTTCAGCCCCCGCGAGCCTAACAGCCCACAGGGAAAAAAGTCAAATTTTAAGGTAAGAAAAAAAAAATTGATTTATTCATATGCATTATCCCAAATATGAAACTAACTGTCTGAAATAAGGAATGTTGAACATCCTGAGTCAAGGCAAATAAATGTTTGAATACAAATATTTAGAACTTTATATAAAAGTGCCCAACCATAGCTTAGAGCAGGGGTGTCAAACTCAAATTCATCAGAGGCCGCATCAGCAGTTTGGTCACCCTCAAAGGGCCTGCTGCCCCCCCAACCCCCACCCCCTTTGTTTTTAGGCTGTTTTTCAGCCACAATAAATTTTGGTCATGGTATAATATGACTTTTTTAAGATTAGGACACAAGGAAGGAACAATTATTTCTAATGTTGTTAAAGTTCACAACTTTTTCACATTCACACACATATGTACGCACACACACAGAAACATACATTCACACATTTACACACACACAAAAAACATACATTCACACTGTCACATTAACACACACACACACACACACATTTACACACACATACACATATTTTCACACACAAACATACCTTTACACACAAACACACATATTTACACACACAGACATATAAATTCACAGATACACACACAAACATACATTCACACATTTACACACACACACACAAACATACATTCACAGATTTACACACAAACATACATTCACACATTTACACACAAACACACATTTACACACAAACACACATACACATATTTACACACACATACTTACACACACAAACATACATTCACACATTTACACACACACAAAAACTTTATTACTGCTCTGATTTAGGTGGGCAATAAACTAATGATAATGCAGTGTGAATATGTTTTCCCATGCATGCAAGCATAACAGGCAGGGATAAGGTTAATAAAATCTGTGCAGGCTACAAATCAGTCACAGACAGTACAAGTGTAGGAGCAGACTCCCGAGATAAAGATTTGATTTATTACCTGGGGAAGGCTGAGAGCAGAATAAGACAATCTGCAGAGACAGAGCCTCAGAACGACTGTTTACTTAGAATTGTCCTGCTGACATATTATTTAAAAAAAAACATGTTTTCCTTACCAGCCTCGCTGTGTGCCTGCTGCTGCCTCTCTGGTCTCTCCTGCTAGCCCTTTTCCCACGCGTGCAGATACATAGGGAAGCTGGGAGGAAGTGATGAGGGAGCAGGAGGTCTATGTATTGTTCTCACTCAGTCACTTCCTACCAGCCAGAAGTTTTCCATAAGTTAAATATGTATGTGAAGGCTGGCGGCCGGCGGCTACATGGGCCACATGACGAGGTCTGGTGGGCCAGATTCGGCCTGCGGGCCTTGTGTTTGACACCCGTGGCTTAGAGTGTCACAGAAAATAAGACTTACTTACCCCAGGACACTCATCTACATGTAGTAGAAAGCCAAACCAGTACTGAAACGAGAATCAGTAGAGGTAAT
Source organism: Bombina bombina (assembly GCF_027579735.1). Classification (NCBI taxonomy): domain Eukaryota; kingdom Metazoa; phylum Chordata; class Amphibia; order Anura; family Bombinatoridae; genus Bombina; species Bombina bombina. The sequence continues at coordinate 1,077,125,103 of NC_069499.1, forward strand.
GGTATATATAAGAGTATATCGTCGATCTGAAAAGGGAGGTAAGAGATGAATCTCTACGACCGATAACAGAGAACCTATGAAATAGACCCCGTAGAAGGAGATCATTGAATTCAAATAGGCAATACTCTCCTCACATCCCTCTGACATTCACTGCACGCTGAGAGGAAAACCGGGCTCCAACCTGCTGGGGAGCGCATATCAACATAGAATCTAGCAAAAACTTACTTCACCACCTCCATAGGAGGCAAAGTTTGTAAAAACTGATTTGTGGGTGTGGTGAGGGGTGTATTTATAGGCATTTTGAGGTTTGGGAAACTTTGCCCCTCCTGGTAGGAATGTATATCCCATACGTCACTAGCTCATGGACTCTTGCTAATTACATGAAAGAAAGTATAAACAACATTTACACTAAACAAGGAATACATATATACCTTACGATCTTGCAACACAGAACAAAACAACACGAAAAAAGATTTGCACACATACACAAACAAAACATTTGCATTCAAGATTATAGAACATTAGTACAAAGAAACATTTACACCACTTCACAAATACGACACCATCAGAAATCACCATTTATATTTACAGAAAATACTTTTGGACAATGTTATGCAAAACGATCATCATCGCATTATACAAATTCCACAAATACTAACTCAATATGAGCATGCACAAATTCACACAACTAATACACATTGCACACATACTAATTACTAACAAAGCACACCTGAACATACTTTACTTGGCAAACCGGTACATCATTAAAAATTTACATAGGGTATATAAGCACGCTACAAGCATGGCTTCTTTGACTGTGTTGCTGGAGGGTTTTGTGAGATTAGAGAGGAGAGAGATTTAGGCTTCTATTTAACAAGCTGTCTACTTTCCTGCATTCGCCGGCCCCAATCGCTCGCCTAAGCTCGCCACCGTGGACCTGAATACGTTCGCCAAATTTATCAAGAAAGCTGTCAAAAAGCTGCACACCAAGTACGGTGCGATGAGCAGCGGACTGTTGTTAACTAACAGTCATTGATCTCGCTGCTCATCGGCTTCTTCACAGCTTTCTTGCTAGCCTGTCACTAAGCACCCACACTATACTATACAGTTATACCCCCAACACCGCCGCTCCCGGAGCCCCCCACAACTAAATACACTTATTAACCCCTAAACCGCCACTCCCGGACCCCGCTGCCACCTACATTATACCTATTAACCCTAATCTGCCCCCCCCTACATAAAGTTATTAACCCCTATCCTGCCGATCCCGGACCCCGCCGCAAATAAATAAATTGTTTAACCCCTAAACCGCCGCACCCGGAGCCCTCTGCCACCTACATTACATTTATTAACCCCTATCCTGCCCCCCCTACACCGCCACCACCTACATTACATTGATTAACCCCTAATCTACCCCCCCTACACCGCCGCCACTATATTAAATTAATAAACCTCTAAACTTAAGTCTAACCCTAACACCCCCCTAACTTAAATATAATTTAAATACAGCTAAATAAAATTACTATTATTAACTAAATTATTCCTATTTAAAACTAAATACTTACCTATAAAATAAACCCTAAGATAGCTAAAATATAACTAATAGTTACATTTGTATCTATGTTAGGGTTTATTTTTATTTTACAGGCAACTTTGTATTTATTTTAACTAGGTACAATAGCTATTAAATAGTTATTAACTATTTAATAGCTACCTAGCTAATATAAATACAAAATTACCTGCAAAATAAATCCTAACCTAAGTTACAATTACACCTAACACTACACTATCATTAAATACATTTAATTAATTAATTACAATTACCTAACATTAAATAAAATTAACTAAACTTAACTAAAGCACAAAAAAACCTCTAAATTACAGAAAATAAAAAAAATTACAAGAAGTTTAAACTAATTACACCTAATCTAAGCCCCCTAATAAAATAAAAAAGCCCCCCAAAATAATAAAATTCCCTTCCCTAATCTAAGTTACAAATAGCCCTTAAAAGGGCCTTTTGCGGGGCATTGCCCCAAAGATCTTTTACCTGTAAATTGCCCAATCAGCTCTTTTAACTGTAAAAAAAAGAAATACAACCCCTCCAACATTAAAACCCACCACCAACACACCCAACCCTACTCTAAAACCCACCCAAACACCCCTTAAAAAAACCTAACACTACCCCCTTGAAGATCACCCTACCTTGAGACGTCTTCACCCAGCCGGGCACAATTCTTCATCCGATACAGCCAGAAGTCTTCGTCGAATCCGGGCAGAAGAGGTCCTCCAAGTGGCAGAAGTCTTCATCCAAGCGGCATCTTCTATCTTCAATCAACCGGAGCGGGTCCATCTTCAATCCAGCCGACGCGGAGCCATCCTCTTCAAACGACGTCCTAACACTGAATGAAGGTTCCTTTAAATTACGTCATGCAAGATGGCATCCCTTGAATTCCGATTGGCTGATAGGATTCTATCAGTCAATTGGAATTAAGGTAGGAAAAATCTGATTGGCTGATGCAATCAGCCAATCGGATTGAAGTTCAATCCGATTGGCTGATCCAATCAGCCAATAGGATTGACCTCGCATTCTATTGGCTGTTCCGATCTTAGGGTTTATTTTATAGGTAAGTAACATAATTTATGTTAGAACTTACCAGATAAATTCATTTCTTTCATATTAGCAAGAGTCCATGAGCTAGTGACGTATGGGATATACATTCCTACCAGGAGGGGCAAAGTTTCCCAAACCTCAAAATGCCTATAAATACACCCCTCACCACACCCACAATTCAGTTTAACGAATAGCCAAGAAGTGGGGTGATAAGAAAGGAGCGAAAGCATAAAAAATAAGGAATTGGAATAATTGTGCTTTATACAAAAAAATCATAACCACCACAAAAAGGGTGGGCCTCATGGACTCTTGCTAATATGAAAGAAATTAATTTATCAGGTAAGTTTTTACATAAATTATGTTTTCTTTCATGTAATTAGCAAGAGTCCATGAGCTAGTGACGTATGGGATAGCAGATACCCAAGATGTGGAACTTCCACGCAAGAGTCACTAGAGAGGGAGGGATAAAATAAAGAAAGCCAATTCCGCTGAAAAAGATCCACAACCCAAATCAAAATAATTGAAATAATAAACAGAAGAATCAAACTGAAACAGCTGCCTGAAGTACTTTTCTACCAAAAACTGCTTCAGAAGAAGAGAAAACATCAAAATGGTAGAATTTAGTAAAAGTATGCAAAGAAGACCAAGTTGCTGATTTGCAAATCTGATCAACAGAAGCTTCATTCATAAAAGCCCAGGAAGTAGAAACTGACCTAGTAGAATGAGCCGTAATCCTTTGAGGCGGGGACTTACCCGACTCTACATAAGCATGATGAATCAAAGACTTTAACCAAGATGCCAAAGAAATGGCAGAAGCCTTCTGACCTTTCCTGGAACCAGAAAAGATAACAAATAGACTAGAAGTCTTTCTGAAACCTTTAGTAGCTTCAACATAATATTTCAAAGCTCTAACCACATCCAAAGAATGTAAAGATCTCTCCAGAGAATTCTTAGGATTAGGACACAATGAAGGGAAAACAATTTCTCTACTAATGTTGTTAGAATTCACAACTTTAGGTAAAAATTTAAATGAAGTCCGCAACACCGCCTTATCCTGATGAAAAATCAGAAAAGGGGATTCACAAGAAAGAGCAGATAACTCAGGAACTCTTCTAGCAGAAGAGATGGCCAAAAGGAACAAAACTTTTCAAGAAAGTAATTTAATATCCAGAGAATGCATAGGTTCAAACGGAGGAGCCTGTAAAGCCCTCAGAACCAAATTAAGACTCCAAGGAGGAGAGATTGACTTAATGACAGGCTTGATACGAACCAAAGCCTGTACAAAACAATGAATATCAGGAAGTTTAGCAATCTTTCTGTGAAAAAGAACAGAAAGAGCAGAGATTTGTCCTTTCAAGGAACTTGCAGACAAACCCTTATCCAAACCATCCTGAAGAAACTGTAAAATTCTAGGAATTCTAAAAGAATGCCAAGAGAATTTATGAGAAGAACACCAAGACATGCAAGTCTTCCAGACTCGGTAATAAATCTTCCTAGACACAGATTTACGAGCCTGTAACATAGTATTAATCACTGAGTCAGAGAAACCTATATGACTAAGAATCAAGCGTTCAATCTCCATACCTTCAAATTTAATGATTTGAGATCCTGATGGAAAAATGGGCCTTGAGATAGAAGGTCTGGCCTTAACGGAAGTGTCCAAGGTTGGCAACTGGCCATCCGAATGAGATCCGCACACCAAAACCTGTGAGGCCATGCTGGAGCCACCTGCAGAACAAACGAACGCTCCATTAGGATTTTGGAAATCACTTTTGGAAGAAGAACTAGAGGCGGAAAGATATAAGCAGGTTGATAATTCCAAGGAAGCGACAACGCGTCCACTGCTTCCGCCTGAGGATCCCTGGATCTGGACAGATACCTGGGAAGTTTCTTGTTTAGATGAGAGGCCATCAGATCTATTTCTGGAAGTCCCCAGATTTGAACAATCTGAAGAAATACCTCTGAGTGAAGAGACCATTCGCCCGGATGTAGCGTCTGGCGACCGAGATAATCTGCTTCCCAATTGTCTATACTTGGGATGTGAACCACAGAAATTAGACAAGAGCTGGATTCCGCCCATACAAGTATCCGAGATACTTCTTTCATAGCCTGAGGACTGTGAGTCCCTCCTTGATGATTGACATACGCCACGGTTGTGACATTGTCTGTCTGAAAACAAATAAACGATTCTCTCTTCAGAAGAGGCCAGAACTGAAGAGCTCTGAAAATCGCACAGAGTTCCAAAATGTTGATTGGTAATCTTGCCTCCTGAGATTCCCAAACCCCCTGTGCTGTCAGAGATCCCCATACAGCTCCCCAACCTGAAAGACTCGCATCTGTTGAGATCACAGTCCAGGTTGGACGAACAAAAGAAGCCCCTTGAATTAAACGATGGTGATCCAACCACCAAGTCAGAGAAGATCGAACATTGGGATTTAAGGATATTAATTGTGATATCTTTGTATAATCCCTGCACCATTGGTTCAGCATACAAAGCTGAAGAGATCTCATGTGAAAATGAGCAAAAGGGATCGCGTCCGATGCAGCAGTCATGAGACCTAGAATTTCCATGCACAAAGCTACCGAAGGGAATGATTGAGACTGAAGGTTTCGACAAGCTGAAACCAATTTCAGATGTCTCTTTTCTGTTAGAGACAAAGTCATGGACACTGAATCTATTTGGAAACCCAAAAAGGTTACCCTTGACTGAGGAATCAAGGAACTCTTTGGTAAATTGATTCTCCAACCATGTCTTTGAGGAAACAACACAAGTTGATTCGTATGAGATTCTGCAGAATGTAAAGACTGAGCAAGTACCAAGATATCGTCCAAATAAGGAAATACCGCAATACCCTGTTCTCTGATTACAGAGAGAAGGGCACAGAGAACCTTTGAAAAGATCCTTGGAGCTGTTGTTAGGCCAAATGGAAGAGCAACAAACTGGTAATGCTTGTCTAGAAAAGAGAATCTCAGGAACTGATAGTGATCTGGATGAATTGGAATATGAAGATATGCATCCTGTAAGTCTATTGTAGACATATAATGCCCTTGCTGAACAAAAGGCAGAATAGTCCTTATAGTCACCATTTTGAATGTTGGTATCCTTACATAACGATTCAATATTTTTAGATCCAGAACTGGTCTGAAGGAATTCTCCTTCTTTGGTACAATGAATAGATCTGAGTAAAACCCCAGACCCTGTTCCAGAACTGGAACTGGCATAATTACCCCAGCCGACTCTAGGTCTGAAACGCATTTCAGAAACGCCTGAGCCTTTACTGGGTTTACTGGGATGTGTGAGAGAAAAAATCTTCTCACAGGTGGCCTTACCTTGAAACCTATTTTGTACCCTTGTGAAACAATGTTCTGAATCCAAAGACTGAATCGAATTGATCCAAACATCTTTGAAAAATCGTAACCTGCCCCCTACCAGCTGTGCTGGAATGAGGGCTGCACCTTCATGCGGATTTAGGAGCTGGTTTTGACTTTCGAAAAGGCTTGGATTTATTCCAGACTGGAGAAGGTTTCCAAACGGAAACTGTTCCTTTAGAGGAAGGGTCAGGCTTTTGTTCCTTATTCTGACGAAAGGAACGAAAACGATTAGCAGCCCTATATTTACCTTTAGATTTTTTGTCCTGAGGCAAAAAGGCTCCCTTCCTCCCAGTAACAGTTGAAATTATTGAATCCAACTGTGAACCAAATAATTTATTACCTTGGAAAGAAAGAGAAAGCAATGTTGACTTAGAAGTCATATCTGCATTCCAAGATTTATAGTGGGAAAACAGGAAGGCGCCAATAGGGTGATAACGTTTGAGACCCTGACAGGTAAGTATAAGAAAAAAGGGTACTCACAAGTGAGGAGGCACTTAGACGTGCCAAACCAAGCAGACCGGGACCTCAGCGTCGCCCGGAAGACTCAAAAAGGCAACAACCAATCGTCAGGCCGGACCGAATTCCGTGTGGCCAGTCAGGAGCACTGGATGCTGCCACACCTCTCTCTTCGTATGCCGATTCCAAACACTGGCAAGAGGATATGTTAAGATAACAGCCTGATGAAACGGCTCTGTGTAGCCGAGAAACGCGTTGCTTTTATGCATTGTTTTTAAACTTTTTAATAAATTTGTTTAAGTAACTTTGCTGGAGTTTGCTCCTTCCTCTATCCAGTTCGTTATCCAGTGTGTTGGCGTGTGTTAACTAAACTCTCGGCAATCGGGAGAGCTTCACACGTGATATCCCTATCTCATATCCTCTTGCCAGTGTTTGGAATCGGCATACGAAGAGAGAGGTGTGGCAGCATCCAGTGCTCCTGACTGGCCACACGGAATTCGGTCCGGCCTGACGATTGGTTGTTGCCTTTTTGAGTCTTCCGGGCGACGCTGAGGTCCCGGTCTGCTTGGTTTGGCACGTCTAAGTGCCTCCTCACTTGTGAGTACCCTTTTTTCTTATACTTACCTGTCAGGGTCTCAAACGTTATCACCCTATTGGCGCCTTCCTGTTTTCCCACTACAGATTTTCTCACCGTTGACATACGATAAAGAAGAGCGGCCTCACATTGGATTGTTTGCACTGACTTTCGTTTACGTCACCTTAGGCGCACCTCCATCAAGAACTGCTTTTGTTTTTGATTTCTTGATTCCAAGATTTAAGCCATAAAGCTCTTCTAGCTAAAATAGCTAAAGACATATACCTGACATCAATTCTAATGATATAAAAAATGGCATCACAAACTAAGTTATTAGCATGTTGAAGAAGTTTAACAATGCTATAAGCATTATGGTCTGACACTTGTTGCGCTAAAGCCTCCAACCAAAAAGTGGAAGCTGCAGCAACATCAGCCAAAGAAATAGCAGGCCTAAGAAGATTACCTAAACATAAATAAGAAAGGATTCAAGCTTCCTATCTAAAGGATCCTTAAACGAAGTACTATCTGCCGTAGGAATAGTAGTACATTTAGCAAGAGTAGATATAGCCCCATCAACTTTGGGGATTTTTTCCCAAAACTCTAATCTGTCAGATGGCAAAGGGTACAATTTCTTAAACCGTGGTGAAGGAGTAAATGAAGTACCCAGACTATTCAATTCCCTAGAAATTACTTCTGAAATAGCATCAGGAACTGGAAAAACTTCTGGAATAACTACATGAGGTTTAAAAACTGAATTTAAACGCTTATTAGTTTTAATATCAAGAGAACTAGACTCCTCCATATCTAATGCAATCAACACTTCTTTAAGTAAAGAACGAATAAACTCCATCTTAAATAAATATGAAGATTTATCAGTGTTAATATCTGAGGCAGAATCTTCTGAACCAGAGAGATCCTCATCAGAAATAGATAAGTCAGAATGATGGCGGTCATTTAAAAATTCATCTGAAATATGAGAAGTTTTAAAAGACCTTTTACGTTTACTGGAAGGAGGAATAACAGACAGAGCCTTCCTAATAGAATTAGAAACAAATTCTCTTACATTAACAGGAACATCCTGAACATTAGATGTTGAAGGAAAAACAACAGGTAATGGATTATTACTAATGGAGACATTATCTGCGTTAGAAAGTTTATCATGACAACTAACACAAACTACAGCCGGAGGAACAGTTACCAAAAGTTTACAACAAATGCACTTAGCTTTGGTAGAACCAACATCAGGCAGCGTCTTTCCAGAAGTAGATTCTGATCCAGGGTCAGGTTGTGACATCTTGCAATATGTAATAGAAAAAACAACATATAAAGCAAAATTATCAAATTCCTTAAATGACAGTTTCAGGAATGGGAAAAAATGCAAAACAAACAAGCCTCTAGCAACCAGAAGCAACAAAAAAATGAGACTGAAATAATGTGAAAAAACTGGCGCCAAGTATGACGCCCACTTTTTTTGGCGCCAAGTATGACGCCTTCATTGTTTGGCGCCAAAAACGACGCCTACATTTTTTGGCGCAAAAAAACATCTGTAACACACATGCGTCAAAAATGACGCAACCACGTGAAAACTTCCGGCGTCAACTATGGCGCCGGAAATGACAAAATTTTGCGCCAAAAATGATGCAATAAATTGAAGCATTTTCTGCCCCCGCGAGCCTAACAGCCCGCAAGGAAAAAAGTCAATTTTAAATTTTTAAGGTAAGAAAAAATATTTATTCATATGCATTTTCCCAAAAAATGAAACTGACAGTCTTAAAGAAGGAATACTGATTATCCTGAATCAAGGCAAATATAAGTTTAAAACATATATTTAGAACTTTACATATAAAGTGCCCAACCATAGCTTTGAGTGTCATAAATAGAAATAAGATTTACTTAGCCCAAGACACTCATCTACAAATAGTAGATAGCCAAACCAGTACTGAAACGAGAATCAGTAGAGGTAATGGTATATAAGAGTATATCGTCGATCTGAAAAGGGAGGTAGGAGAAGAAATCTCTACGACCGATAACAGAGAACCTATGAAATAGATCCCCTAGAGGAAGACCATGGTATTCAAATAGGCAATACTCTCTTCACATCCCTCTGACATTCACTGCACTCTGAGAGGAAAACCGGGCTTCAGCCTGCTGCGAAGCGCATATCAACGTAGAAATCTAGCACAAACTTACTTCACCACCTCCATGGGAGGCAAAGTTTGTAAAACTGAATTGTGGGTGTGGTGAGAGGTGTATTTATAGGCATTTTGAGGTTTGGGAAACTTTGCCCCTCCTGGTAGGAATGTATATCCCATACGTCACTAGCTCATGGACTCTTGCTAATTACATGAAAGAAATTTATTTTTTTAAACAGGATTAATTTATTTAATTATAGGAATATTTATTTAGATTAATTTAAATAATTTTTAAGTTAGGGGGGTGTTAGGGTTAGACTTAGGTTTAGGGGTTAATAGATATAATGTAGGTGGCGGCGGTGTAGGGGGGGCAGATTAGGGGTTAATAAATGTAATGTAGGTGGCGATGGGCTCCGGGAGTGGCGGTTTAGGGGTTAAACAATTAATTTATTTTGGTGCGGGGTACGGGATCGACAGGATAGGGGTTAATAACTTTATGTAGGTGGCGGCGGTATAGGGGGCAGCAGATTAGGGGTTAATAGGTATAATGTAGCTGGCGTCAGGGTCTGGGAGCCGCGATTTAGTGGTTAATAAATTTATTATAGTTGCGGCGGGGTCCGGGAGCAGTTTAGGGGTTAATACGTATAATGTAGGTGGCGGCGGTTTAGGGGATAAGAAGTATAAAGTAGGTGGCGGTGGTGTAGGAGGGGGCAGCTTAGGGGTGTTTAGACTCGGGGTGCATGTTAGGGTGTTAGGTGCAGACACTTCCCATAGGAATCAATGGGATATCGGGCAGCAGCGAACATGAGCTCTCGCTGCTGTCAGACTCCAATTGATTCCTATGGGATCCGCTGCCTCCAGGGTGGCGGATTGAACACCAGGTACGCTGGGCTGGAATAGTGACGAGCGTACCTGGTTGTTCTTTGATAACTTCCAAAAGTAGTCAGATTGTGCCGAACTTGCTTTCGTAACATCTGGAGTGACGTAACCATCGATCTGTGTCGGACCGAGTCGGGCGGATCGTAGGTTACGTCACTAGATTCTACTTTTGCCGGTCTGTAGGGCTTGATAACTATGGAGAATTAGCCTCGCCACAAATACGCTGCGGAATTCCAGCGTATTTGCGGTTGACGGCTTGGGGGTCGATCCGATAAAAACGTCGCCCGCAAAAGTCGGCGACGCCAATATTTGCGCGGGTTTGGTATCCTATATACGGCGTAACCTAGAAGTTACGCGCGTATATTTCTGTCGTCGCCCGTAGTTTTTTGGGCCATAGACAGGTATACCAAACCCGCGCAATTTGGTATCCAATATACAGCGTAAGGACTTACGTGGAGAAAATGGAGAAATCTTACTCCATTTTCACCTCGCCACAAAAAGCAGCCGTAAGAAGCCTTTTTTTTTTTTTTCATTATTGTTTTTTATTGAAGGGTATACAAAAGAAACATAACAGTCTGTTCCAAGTTATTACAGAGTGTTTTCAACACCAACAAAAAATTAACAGATTCTTACATCAATGATTGCAGAACACATTGGTAAACAAAAATTCCAGCACTTATTTTATATGATATTATTGCAAAGCCTAATTTTGTACTATATATAACATTTCTATACCTATACTACATCTTTTATGCCCTCCTTGTGTGCTGGAATGTCTCCTGTTATATTTTACCAGGTTTAACTGACATTTTATATAATTATATGCCCTCCAGTTATCAGTTAACACATGACCTAACTTAATATCATAAGAGTCTTGCTGAGTTAGGAAAGAAGAAAGGAAAGAAACAAAGGAGGAGAAGAGAGAAGGGGAAAAAAAAAAAGGGGGGAGGGGAGGGGGATCGCTACTGGTTAGTTTTTATGTGTTATGTCTGTATTTTTGGATAAAGACTAACCATTTTTTTTCAAAGCTGAGTTGTTGCTGGGGTCCGTTGTTAAAATTGTCCGTCTGTTCTATTATGTATTGGGAATGGAGTAGATATGTAAGATTGTTAAGTGTTGGTGGCCGCATCGCTTGCCAGTTTTTTAATATAAGATATCTGGCGCCCAATATTACTGTATTGATGAAATTATTATTGTGCCTATCGTGAGTGGTGTTTGTTTGAAAGAAGAATATATTGGCTTGTGATAAGGTAATTTGTGCATGAAATAGTTGATTCAACCAAAACTGTATCCGTTTCCAGAATTGCAATATTTTTGGGCATGACCAAAACATGTGGACCAGGTCGGCCGCCACGGATCTACATCTTGGGCATAATTTTAGCGTTTGATCATACCATTTATTTGTATCTGCGGGAGTTATGTAAAAACGATTTAAAATTTTAAATTGTGATTCGCGCCAGGACGCCGATAGAGTAGCGCGCTCCGCCACTATTATACTATGTTTCAACTGTTCGATATCTATTGTAGGAATATCCCTTAGCCATTTAGCCTGAATTCTTACAAGATTGGCTTCACCTTTCTGTCCTAATATCATTCTATACCAGTAACTGATAGAGTGCTTTCCTGCTTTATATAAGGATAGGCCCATTCTTATACCAGGATGGAGCCAGTGTCCAGTTTGATTTTGAACTACTTCATTGTACCAGTGTCGCACTTGCAAGTACGCATAAAAATCTCTATTCAGGAGTTGGAACTTGGCTTTGAGAAAGATAAAAGTGTGTATGTTCGTGTACTCAATGTCGCGAAGATGAATTAAGTGAGTAAGACCTTGTGTTGCCCATCTTTTAAATACTCTATTACTTAATCCAGGACTAAAGCACGGATTTTTGACAATAGGTACTAGCTCGGAGATTTGGGGATTGTCGTTCATGCATAAACGAATGTATTGCCATGCTTTGATGACATTTACTATGGTGCATTTAGTCTTGAGCTTAGCTGGGAGTGCTTTAATAGGACAATGTAATAGCGCAATTAATGAATAAGGAGAGATTAGTTTTTGTTCAACTTCAAGTGAAGCAATGTAAGATCTTTCCGTGATCCAATCCATGGCGACTTTAGCCAAACAGATATTATTGTAGAGTGCGAATATAGGGAATGATAGTCCACCATATTGTCTAAGGTGAGACAATTTGTCTAGTGTGACCCTATTCTTACCCATGCCCCATAAAAAGGTCCTAATTCGTTTGTCCAGAAGCTTGATATCTTTGTTTGCTAGTATGAGGGGTGTATTCTGCATGGTGTATAGTAGTTTGGGTAGTATGGTCATCTTGACTAGGTTAATTTTAGCCGTTAGTGAGAGAGGTATTTTCGTCCAATTCAACAAATCTGCTTCAATTTTATTTAGGAGTGGGGCGAAATTTAGTTCATACCATTCTAATGGATTTCTACTAATTCTGATACCAAGATATGTAATGTGATGTTCTGCAACATTAAATGGAGGCGTATAATTTGTTTGCGGGTTTGGGTTTAGCCAAAGTAGATCAGACTTGTTAACATTAATTTTGTAGCCTGAGAATGTGCCAAACACTTCAATAGTCTTCAATATATGGGGAATCTCGGCTTGCGGATCTTTGAGAAAGATTAATACATCATCTGCGTAAAGCAGAATTTTGAAAGCTTTATCGCCAATGTTAAGTCCTTCTAGTTGAGTTTTTAGCATTAATGCTAGAGGTTCTAATGCCAGATTGAATAATAGTGGTGAGATTGGACACCCTTGGCGGGTACCTGTCTTAATATCGAAAGAATCTGTGAGTGAGCCGTTTACCAATAACATTGATGATGCATTTGAATATAGTGCCCTAATACAAGTTGGGAAGTTCCCTATAAATCCAAACTGTTCCATGGCATAGAATAAATGATCCCAGGTGATCGAATCAAATGCTTTTTGGGCATCGAGAGAGAGGATAGCTGGGTCGGCCTGTTGGTGGGTTTTATTGGCATGTAGGAAGTTAATTAGTAAAATTTTTTTCCTAGTACTGGCCATTGAGTTCCACTGTGCCATAAAGCCGACCTGGTCCACATGTATAAGGGATTCAAGAATGGGTTTTAATCTATGTGCCAGAATTGCAGTGAAAATTTTATAATCAACATTTAGGAGTGATATGGGGCGGTATGAATCAGCTATTTCTGGGTCTTTTCCCTTTTTTGGGATTAATATGATTTTTGATGCAGTGAATATTTAGAAGGTGTCTTGCCCTTGCCTAGATAATCATTGAACAGATTCGTTAGTGCTGTTGCGACCTCATCTTTCAGTATTTTGTACATTTCGGCCGGGAGTAAATCAGGGCCGGCAGCCTTCCCGAGTCTAAGTCTGTCTATAGCTTGGATTACTTCGGTATTAGTTATGATTTGATTAAGCTTTTCTGCATCTTGCCGGGGTAGAGCTGGTACCTGTATATTTCCCCAAAACTTCTGTTTGTTCTGAATATCTATATATGGGTCATTGTATAGTCTCTTAAAAAATTCATGGAACCCGGTCTTAATGTCCTCTGACTCAGTTAATCTTTTCTCCCCAATCTTAATAGCTTTTATAGGTTTATGTGCTTGGTGTATCTTAACACAGTTTGCCAATAGTTTCCCAACTTTGCTACCGAATCTATAAAACTTAGCCCTTTGTTGGTTTTCTTGTGTCATAACTTTCTGAAGTGATGAAGTATCCCATTCTAATTTGGCCTTACAATATTTCTGCCAGTGTAACTGGTTAGGGTCGGTAATGTACAAATTATAGGTGTTTCTAAGATGATTTGATAACTCTCTCTCTTAAGCGTGTTTTGGCCCTGATCCTGCATGTATATTTTTTAATCTCACCCCTAATTACTGCTTTAGCTGTTTCCCAGTAAGTTTCCGACTTGTGGTTATATGAGCTGTTCTGTAATTTATACTCTCGCCACACCGCTTGAATGTGTTTTTGAAACTCCTTATTACTAGATAGGTAGCGGGGAAAGGTATATCCTCCAGCGGGTTCAAAGGAGGTGTTGCTATGCTTAATTTCTAAAAATATGGGGGCGTGGTCAGAAATGATAATGTCGCCTATCTGCGCGTTCATGCAGTTCCCGAGCACCCTGACTGAGCCCAGAAAAAAATCAATTTGTGAGAATGTTTTATGATGTTTAGCTTCACATGTGTAGGCTCTTATATTGGGGTTCTTGTGACGCCAGATATCTTGTAATTGGAGTGTGTTGCAAAAAGTTCGTAATATTCTAGATATTTTTTGGGGAATTCTGATTGGTTTTGTATTGTTAGTGCTCAGACGATCTATGTTGGTTGCTGCAAGGTTGAAGTCCCCTGCCACTATCATGATAGTGTCCATGTAAATGAACAATTTGGCCTTCAATTTTACCCAGAATAACTCATCATAGTTATTGGGGCCATATACATTGCATATCGTATAAACGATTGAGGCGATTTTTATTCTCATAATGATATAACGTTTCCCGGAGTCTAACTCCTGAGAAATAATTTCATAATCCAAATTTTTCCGGATTAATATAGCTACTCCACATTTTCGTGATACACATGGAGTGGATATAATCTCCTGGACCCAGTTAACTTAATTTTTTGTGTTCTTGTTCGGATAAGTGTGTTTCTTGTAATAAGTTAATATCAGCTCTGTATTTATTTATATGTGTTAAGATTCTTTTACGTTTGATTGGGTTTGTGATACCACCCACATTCCATGATATGACCTTTAAAGTCATTTTAGTCTACTTGTATCGTTATCTATAGGCATCATAAAAGAAGGGGAGAGAGAGGGAAAAAAAAAAAAAAAGGGGAAAAGGGAAAGGATGGAGCAAAAGAGATGAAGCCCCCCCTTCCTCCTAGTCTCGCTCCCTCATCAAATCTAGCTATGTAAGCTTGCTTATGAGGAGAAATCTTGTATAGGCATCTTAGTTTCCAATTCCCTTTTATCATACGAAGATCTAAATATATAAGCCTTTTTGTGATTTGCATGAATCACTCCTGCCTCTTCTCCCCAGCCTTTTAACTAATATCCTGCCTGTGTTGATCTAGGTAGGCCTTGGCCTCTGTCGGAGTGTTTAGCATAATTGTTTCATTGTTATGAAAAAGCTTAATTTTAGCAGGGTAAATTAGCCTGGCCGAGAGGCCTTGGTTTATTAGTGTAGTACAGTATGGGGCCATTGCCCTCCATTTGTTAGATGTCTGCAGTGAATAGTCCTGAAATAGTAAAATTCTGTTCTGGTCTATTTCTATGTTTTGCATTTTTCTATAGGCCCTTAATATGTTGGTTTTATCATGGAAGTTTAGATATTTCACCATGATGGGGCGCTTCTGTATGCTACCTGCCTCAAGTTGTCTAAGACTTCCCATCCGATGGGCTCTCTCTACCTGTATTGGTTGTGTTTGTTGGTTAAGCCCCAAGAGTTGTGGTAATTTTATTGCTGCAAAATGGATAAGGTCCTGGTACATGGGACTTTCTGGTAAACCAATTATTTTTAAATTATTTCTGCGTGATCTATCCTCAAGGTCTTCCAGTTTTACATTTAGCTCCTTAATTTGAGTGTTGTGCTGTTGACTGAGTTGTTCTAATTTATATGTGGAGTCTTCCACATCTGATATTCTGATTTCAGCATCTGCTAATCTTGTAGTGAAGTTTTTCATTTCAGAAGACAACGTGGAAATCTCCAGTTTAATAGATTCAAACTGTGGAAGTAGCAAGTGGGCTACCTGTTTGGATATTTCCTCGATGTCTGTTTTGTTTATGTTTAGGCTACTTATGTCTGGTCTTGGTTCAAAATTGGGTTCTAGGCTGCTCCTAGGTTTCCGACTGTCTTTCGTCTTAGCTGGCATTGCGTGCGCGCTAGGTGATAAAAACGTATCCATATATTACTTTATCGACATGTGCCAAAAGTGGTGAGGGAAGGAAGTGAGAGAGAAAAAAAAAAAAGGGGAGGGGGGGACAGGTGATAGTGGGAAGGGAGTGAGTGAGGGCGGGCAAGTGCGTGAAGTGAGTGCACTAGGAAGTGTAAGGAAGTGGGGTACTGATTAGATCTAGTATTGGGGATAACCCCCTGGTGATGGTGAGAAATGCAATTGCCAGAAAAGAAAGAGGGACAGAGGGAAAGAAAATGTAATGAGCAGTCTCTGTTGGTGTTCCAAACTAGAAATCCTAGAACTGCCTATACCACTGATTAGCCCAGAAAGTGTTAACCTAAATTGCTTGCCTGATAGATTCGCACTCCAAAAAGGAATAACTTCCCATATGATTCTGAAATGTTCGCTACTTGTGTCAACAGGTATTTCTCAGGGGTCCAATCAATAGTATCGCCATTAACAAATAAACTCTGTCTGAGCATTAATAAGCTACCTTCCAGTAGTGCCAAGTATTTATAGTGAAAAGCTGTCCAGTTATTCTACTAATATAAGTGATATTAACAATGCAAATGTTCTCTATTTAATACTCAGATGTACGTTTTTTTTTTTTACAGGGGCAACGTTCACTTAGTAATTAAGTATATTTTTACAGGCTCACATTGCTATTACTGCTATAAGCTAAACTCCATATACAATAAATCACAAATAGCCTATGCAATTTAGTCATCGAGTTATCGCCCCACAACAGTTATACTATGTGATATTTATAATAACAATTAGTAAGGTTAGTTACTGTTGTTGGGGAAAAATGTGCAATGGAAGAAAGAAAAAAAAGAACAAATAAAAAAAAAAGAAAGAGAAAGGCAAAAAAAAAAAAAAAAAAGTTTGCCTCCTTGCAATTGTTACCCATATATAACCATATATCACATACACATCGTCTGTTGTAGAGGGTACCTAGAACAAATTCTTGAAGGACCTGATCTGTATGCTTGAATATTGCAATATTGAATCAGGATATGGTCTACATGACAGTAATATTCATCACATTTTAGGTACAGATTTCTAACAGATCTGATATACACGGTGTCCTTAATTAAGAGGGCGTTTTCCTGAGAAGGGATAGACGAAATATAGTCTTATTTAAATGGCTAATATCGCCCCTAAACAAAAAGTTGCCAAAAATTATGACTCCAACAGATATGTGTGGTAACCAGCCGTGATATAAGACTCTCACTAGGGAAAGTCAGCTGCCTTATCCTTTTCAGAGCTTCTCGCTAGGAGCCACACCGCTTATAAAGGTCCTAGGTACTTCCCAAGTGTCTCTGATCTGCGGTTACCCTGAAGATCCAGCCGATTCCTATTATGGCGTGATCCACCTACTAATATCAAATGTTTAAGGTAGCATGTATAAAACCTTAAATGGGCAGTGGTGCTATAAACATGCAATTACAGTTATTATGCTCTTGTAACCGCTATAATCCACCTTTATAGGTTCTATCGATAGCCCAGCTTTGTGCATAAACTGTTAGTGATTTGTTTTGTGATAACTGTAGGCTTATGATACTTGCATAAAGTTATAATCTGTACAAAGCAACCTCCTCTTCTTATCTTTCTCTTCTTACCTTCACCCAGTCGTGCTCTGGGACTTTTCGTTGTAGGATACACTCTAGTCAGACCATATGAAGCTGGTCCGAGCAGGCAGGAGAGTTAGAGTGGCTCCGTCGCTCTCCCCCAACCAGGCGGGGGGGGGTCTGGAGTTACACAGCTCGTCGGCGTTGCTTCGGCTCTAACAGTGAGGGTTTCCAAGTGTTTCCCCACCTCGAAACTGGGGGTCCGTCTCACTCCGCAACAGCCGTGCTGAAGTCAGGTCTCGAACAGCAAAGTTATGATCTCCGTCTCTTCCTGTATTGATCTGCCAGCGTGACCGTAGCCAGGCGGTCAAAAGGCTTTAGGGGCACTTCATGAGCAGTAACGGCGACCAAGCTCCACCGTTCAGGCCTCTGGGTTGCGGTGTTCCTCCGCATCCAACGGGCAACAAATGCTCTGCACGTTGGTCAGTGCAGTGTCGGCGGGGGTATCGCGCAGCGAGCCTCCTTACTCCTCACAGCTTCTCGCCATGCGCCTCCTCAAAGAAGCCTTACGCTGACTATTGGAGCCCCGTAACTCCCTAAACTGGCTGCTAAAATAAACCTAACACCTAACGCATGCGCAATGTCTATCTCGCTGTCAACCGCAATCTGCTAAAATAAACCTAACACCTAACGCATGCGCAATGTCTATCTCCCTGTCAACCGCGATCCCCCGCCGCAATCCCTAATAAAGTATTTAACCCCTAAACCGCCGCCATCTACATAAACTAACCCCCTACTGTGAGCCCCTAAAACCGCCACCATCTAACTGATCTATCCCCTAATGTGAACCCCTAAAACCGCCACCATCTAACTGATCTATCCCCTAATGTGAACCCCTTACACCGCCGCCATCTATATTAAAATTATTAACCCCTAATTTAATCTACCTACCCCGCCGCCAGCTATATTATCTATATTAACCCTAAGTATATTATAGTTAATATAGTTATGACATTATATATATTAACCCTAATTATATTAGGGTTAATATAGTTAATATAGTTACTATAGTATTTATATAAACTATATTAACTCTATCTAACCCTAACACCCCTAACTAAATTCTTATTAAATAAATCTAATTCATATTATAAACTAAAATATTCCTATTTAAATCTAAATACTTACCTATAAAATAAACCCTAAGATAGCTACAATGTAATTAATAATTACATTATAGCTATGTTAGGGTTTATATTTATTTTACAGGTAAATTGTTAATTATTTTAACTAGGTATAATAGCTATTAAATAGTTATTAACTATTTAAGAGCTACCTAGTTAAAATAATTACCCAATTACCTGTAAAATAAATCCTAACCTAAGTTACAAATACACCTACACTATCAATAAATTAAATAAACTACAAATATCTATCTAAAAATACAATTAAATAAACTAAACTAAATTACAAAAAAAACCCACTAAATTACAAAAAATAAAAAAAAGATTACAAGATTTTTAAGCTAATTACACCTATTCTAAGCCCCCTAATAAAATAATAAAGCCTCCCAAAATAAAAAAATTCCCTACCCTATTCTAAATTAAAACAAGTTCAAAGCTCTTTTACCTTACCAGCCCTTAAAAGGACCTTTTGTGGGGGCATGGCCCAAAGAAAACTGCTCTTTTGCCTGCAAAAAAAACACAATACCACCCCCCAACATTACAACCCACCACCCACATACCCCTAATCTAACCCAAACCCCCCTTAAATAAACCTAACACTACCCCCCTTGAAGATCTCCCTACCTTGTATTCACCCTGCCGGGCAGAACTCCTCATCCGATCGATGTGTTCCAGCAAGCGGCAGTGAAGTCTTCTTCCATCCGGGCGATGTCTTGAAGCAAGCGGCAGAGAGTCTTCTTCCATCGGCGACGTCTTCAAGCAAATCGGCATCTTCAATCTTCTTACTTCGCTCCTCCACCGCGGAGCATCCTTCCGGCACGACGACTTCCCGACGAATGAGGTTCCTTTAAATGACGTCATCCAAGATGGCGTCCGTCGAATTCCGATTGGCTGATAGGATTCTATCAGCCAATCGGAATTAAGGTAGAAAAATCTGATTGGCTGATTGAATCAGCCAATCAGATTCAAGTTCAATCCGATTGGCTGAACCAATCAGCCAATCAGATTGAACTTGAATCCGATTGGCTGATTCAATCAGCCAATCAGATTTTTCTACCTTAATTCCGATTGGCTGATAGAATCCTATCAGCCAATCGGAATTCGACGGACGCCATCTTGGATGACGTCTTTTAAAGGAACCTCATTCGTCGGGAAGTCGTCGTGCCGGAAGGATGCTCCGCGGCGGAGGAGCGAAGTAAGAAGATTGAAGATGCCGATTTGCTTGAAGACGTCGCCGATGGAAGAAGACTCTCTGCCGCTTGCTTCAAGACATCGCCCGGATGGAAGAAGACTTCACTGCCGCTTGCTGGAACACATCGATCGGATGAGGAGTTCTGCCCGGCGGGGTGAATACAAGGTAGGGAGATCTTCGGGGGGGGTAGTGTTAGGTTTATTTAAGGGGGGTTTGGGTTAGATTAGGGGTATGTGGGTGGTGGGTTGTAATGTTTGGGGGTGGTATTGTGTTTTTTTTTGCAGGCAAAAGAGCAGTTTTCTTTGGGGCATGCCCCCACAAAAGGCCCTTTTAAGGGCTGGTAAGGTAAAAGAGCTTTGAACTTGTTTTAATTTAGAATAGGGTAGGGAATTTTTTATTTTGGGGGGCTTTATTATTTTATTAGGGGGCTTAGAATAGGTGTAATTAGCTTAAAAATCTTGTAATCTTTTTTTATTTTTTGTAATTTAGTTTAGTTTATTTAATTGTATTTTTAGATAGATATTTGTAGTTTATTTAATTTATTGATAGTGTAGGTGTATTTGTAACTTAGGTTAGGATTTATTTTACAGGTAATTGGGTAATTATTTTAACTAGGTAGCTCTTAAATAGTTCATAACTATTTAATAGCTATTATACCTAGTTAAAATAATTAACAATTTACCTGTAAAATAAATATAAACCCTAACATAGCTATAATGTAATTATTAATTACATTGTAGCTATCTTAGGGTTTATTTTATAGGTAAGTATTTAGATTTAAATAGGAATATTTTAATTAATAATATTAATATTAGATTTATTTTAATAAGAGTTTAGTTAGGATGTTAGAGTTAGATAGGGTTATTATACTTAATATATATATAATATAATAACGATATTAACTATATTAACCCTAATATAATTAGGGTTAATATAGTTAATATATATAATATAATAACTATATTAACTATATTAACCCTAATATAATTAGGGTTAATATAGTTAATATAGCTGGCGGCGGTGTAGGGGGATTAGATTAGGGGTTAATACATTTATTATAGGTGGCCGCGGTGTAGGGGGATGTAGATTGTAGGCAAAAGAGCAGTTTACTTTGTGACAAAGCCCCGCCAAAAGCCCTTTTAAGGGCTGGCAAAAGAGCTGTTACTTTGGGGCATGCCCCGCAAAAAGCCCTTTTAAGGGCTTGCAAAAGAGCTGTTACTTTGGGGCAATGCCACGCAAAAAGCCCTTTTCAGGGCTATTTGTAGGGTTAGACTTAGGTTTAGTGGTAGGGATAGTTTAGTATTTTAGGGGTTAAATAATTTAATATAGATGGCGGCGGGGTAGGGGGATTAGATTAGGGGTTAATAATTTTAAAATAGCGGCGGGGTAGGGGCTCACTTTAGGGGGTAGGTAAGGTAGATGGCGGCGGTGTTAGGGGCTCACTTTAGGGGGTTATAGATTTAATATAGCTGGCGGCGGTTTAGGGGTTAATAACTTTATTAGGTAGCGGCGGGCTCCGGGAGCGGCGGTTTAGGAGTTAATACATATTTTATTGTTAGGATAGTGAGGGGGGATAGCGGATAGAGGGTTAGACGTGTCGGGCTATGTTAGGGAGGCGTGTTAGACAGTGCGGGTGATTTAGACTTTAGTCAGGTTTTGTAGGCGCCGGCAGTTTCTAACGTGCCGCAAGTCACTGGCGACGCCAGAAATTTGTACTTGCGCAGATTTCTGGACATCGCTGGTTTGTCAGACTTACGGCACGTTAGCATCTGACGGCGACATATATGGGATAGCTCGAGTTGCGAGCTGAAACTGCGGGCGACGCGGGTTCCCTGTCTTGCGCCGCAAACTACGATCTATATCGGATTGCGCCCTTGATAAATAGAGGTCTTTGTGCGTTACTGTTATTGTGAGAGTTAGTGTTAGTGTGAGAGAGTGAGTTAGTGTTATTGTGAGAGCTAGTTAGTGGTAGTATGAGATAGTGAGTTAGTGGTAGTGTGAGAGTTAGTTAGTGGTAGTATGAGATAGTGAGTTAGTGGTAGTGTGAGAGTTAGTGGTAGTGTGAGATAGTGCGTTAGTGAGCGAGAGTTTGTTTGGGTGAGTGTGCGAGTGGTTTTTCTGGTTTTACACGCAAACACATTCAATACATACATACATTTATCAATAACACTACATACACTCCATACCCCATCCCCTCTCATACTACACTCCATACCCCATACCCCATTCCCTGTAAGCCCATACACATCCCATAGTTAGATTTTGTTTACATATCCTCATTTTAGGCTTTTTATACATTGTTGTCTGTTTAATACCCCTTACCCTTTTTTATTTATATCCCTTTCACACTTTGCGCACTTTTTACTGTTTGTTATTTATTTTGACCCCCTTTCATTTGGGCACATTCACTTTTGGTTGGAGTATGTCGGGAGGGGGGGATAGGGGCAGATTCCCCCGGAACTATTAGAGTTCCTCAGGATTCAGTTTAGAGAAGAGATTGTAGAGGAGGTCAGACAGGAGATTAGTCAGGAGAGAGGGAGGGAGAGAGGGAGGGGGAGAGGGAGAGGAACAGGACAGGAAGGGGGACAGGAAGTGGTGGGTTGACCCGGCCACTTGGTTCAAGATGAACAAGTGGCTGGGCCCAGTGGCGTGCAGTGTAGAGCTTCACAGTCCTGGAAACAGAGGCTCACATCACAGGGGAAAGCCAAGCTGACTAGGGAGGCAAGATATACCATGGATAAGAAGGAGGCCCTCATAGTGGCTTACATGGAGAGGGCTAGGAGGCTTCAGGCTCAGAAGGCCACCCCTAAGGAGAAGAGGAAGGATGGCTGGAGATCAGGGATGCCGTTAATGCAGTGGGGGTCCATAACAGGGATGTCAGGTCTATACAGCATCGCTACCGGGACTACAAAATGGAACTCAAAAGAAAGCTCTTGAGGGAGAACCAATATCTAACAGGGACCAGTGGCGGTCCGGAAATTATCGTGGAATATTCCAGATGGGAGGAAATGTTGCGTCCCAGCATCTCTGAGGTGGCCATAGTCAGTATCGGAGGAGTCGATACTGGGAACCTGCCACTCTCATCTGCCGGTCAGCTCATTTAATAATCTCTTTACATCAAAAATAAAGAATGTATTTAAGGATATGATTAATGCAATTAGGCTTTTATAGACATTACATAAACGCATTAACAATTACCTTGCGAAAGTTGCATTTCACGAAAAGCCATCACATTAGTATCTAGTCTACAGATTAGGTGTGCATTTAAACAGACTGAAAACACAAAAACACATTCATATTGACCATATAGATATCAGAAACACGGTTTGGAAAATGCGCAAATCGTATTAATTGTTGTATTTGAAAGTGTATTAATGAGGCTGTCTTTGTAATTCTATTGTAAGCAAAAGCATTTACATCTTTATTTGGAACTGTGCTAATATCTCAATTTCTTTCTTTTTACAATATACAGAGTCAGAGTCTTAGCCTAAGGAGGAGGCAGCACAGCAACCACAGGGTCCTCCTTCACCCAGGTATGAGAGTGGTGCAGATGACACGCCACCTCGGGGAGACATGGAAGACATCCCTCTATCCTCATCCTCTGAAGAAGCCCCCACTGCAGCAGCCCCTCCCGCACCAGCAGCCCGCCGTGCACCAGCAGCTACTCAGGAGGAGATAGCAGAGCTGCAGATATTAAGAGATTTTCTTGAAGAGATGCGTGCCTCCCGGAGGGAAAATGCAGAAAGCAGAATCCAGCTGATGGAAGCAATTAATGAGATTCGACAAGACCAAAGAGAGATCTTGCATACTCTGAAAGCTATATTGCAGGTCCTCCGGGAGGTGCATAACAGCCCATCTGCTGCTGGCCCATCTGATCATGGGCCATCTGATCCTGGCCCTCTTCCATCTCATCCTCAATCTCCTGCTCAGCCAGGTGATCCCAGTACTCCTCCTTCCCCTCTTCCCCAAACATCTCCGATGAGAACTCGTCAGAGGCGGCAGTTGCCCCCCCCAGAGCCTCAGTTTCGTGGGAAGAGGGGAAGGAAGAGGAAGTAAGTTATTTTTTAATATATTTTTAGTTATTTAATGTGTAATGGATAGGTATGTGATGATGTGGTCTTCTTACACTTGTGGAGCACACTCTGTATATAATCTGCTTCTATTGGACCGGGTCCATGGAGGCAGATTGTTTGCAGAGTGTGTTTTACAAGTGTGTGGAGACCACATCATCACATACCTATCCTTGTTGATTACATTGGTTTCTGTGATGTGATGTCTAAACTGTTTCCCTAATCTCAAACAAAATGACCATTACAATTATACATGATGGCATATCACTCTTTTGATGCCAACAACACAGCTTAAAGGGACAGTCATAACATTAATTATTGTTGTTACAAAGAAAACACTTTATTACTCATTATCAAGTTGGGAAAAACAAGACTTAGAGAAATACACGTTTTACTTCTGTTATTAACCTTGTATCTATGCCTCTGAAAAATGACCACTTATTTCTGTTCTTTTGACAGACCGGCATTTCAGCCAATCACTGATCAATACAGGGTAACTATACTGCATGAGCTCAATGTTTTCTATATAAAACACAAAAAATAAAATGCCCCCTAGTGGTCAAAATGCACAAAGATTAGATGCACTCTTCAAGCTCTAAGAAATGAGCAGATGAACCTCCTAGGTTTAGCTATCAACTAAGAATACCAAGAGAACTAAGATAAATTGGTGATAAACGTTTGAGATATATTTTATAAAAATTGCATTTTGGAGATTAAAATCATTACTGTTTTGCTTGACTTGACTGTCCCTTTAAACAAGAACATATGATAACATATACTAATCCTTAGGGATAGTTGGTATATCTACACATACTTGTTCAAACAAGAAAATATTTGAATAGGATACTAAGCCTGTATGCCATATTTCTATCTACATGTTAAATAAAGTCTATTTTCTTAAAGATACATTATAGTGTTTGAATTATTTAAGAAAGACATTTCATTTAGAAGGAATATGGTTTCATGTCCTTTTAAGAGTTACATTAGAAATATATGCTCACAATAATATATTTGGAGAATAACAATGTGGAACTCATACATGACACAATACTGAGCATTTACATTAAAGGGACAGTATACACTCATTTTCATAGAACTGCATGTAATAGACACTACTATAAAGAACAAGATGCCCAGATACTGATATAAAAATCCATGATAAAACGGTTTAAAGACTTACTTAGAAACTCTCAGTTTAGCCATGTTGAAAAGTTAGCTGGAAAGCCCATTGCAAGTGTGAAATAAGACACTCCCCCTTCTTTTGCATATGAAAAGACCCTTTACACAAACAGGAGCAAGCTGATGGTACTCACATCAAACTTTGAGGCTTGGTTAGGAGTTAGAAAATCTCAGCAATGGTATTTAAACATAAGCAAAACTATATATTTTTTAAAAATTAGGGCCTATATAAATAGATCATCTACAAAACATATATGCTAAGAAAAAATGAGTGTATAATGTCCCTTTAAGAATAAACACCAGGACATAACATCTAGAATAAGTAGGCATCTCATATATTTATCAAATGATAAAGGTCAATGCATATTTATTACTTGATTCAAATACAATAGCGCATCTTTAGGAATTAGATATGTAGAAAATTCAACACAACACAGTAATTATTTATAAAACCACGGAAAATATTGTTGACAAACATATTAAACAAGATGGAGTATATTCATGGATTTGCACTTGCCTCAAAATATATTATGCAGAAAAACATATTGCTTTCATTCGTTGATTCAACGAGACAGCCATCAAAAGAGATTTTTGTGTTCTTTATCAGCTATGGTTCAACAATGTACATGATTGACACAATCCATACTCGCCATGGTTTTAAACTTGTCTTCTCATTCACAAACGTGGGTAACATGCAAAATCAAATATTGCGGGACTACGTAATTCAATCAGACGTATTTAACACCTTGGCATGTGACGTCTTAAGCAACATGGCGCATCCGAGATCGCGTAAAAACGTCAGCCAATATAAGGACTCATTTTACAGTGTTACATGTGACGTCTTAAGCAACATGGTGCATCCGAGATCACGTAAAAACGTCAGCCAATACAAGGACACATTTTACAGCGTGGCATGTGACGTCTTAAGCAACATGGCACATCCAAGATCGCGTAAAAACGTCATCCAATACAAAGACTCATTTTACAGCGTGGCATGTGAAGTCTTAAGCAACATGGCGCATCCGAGATCGCGTAAAAACGGCATCCAAGCCAAGGACTAATCTTACAGCTTTGCATGTCAATAAGAAACATATTTATATTTTAAAAACTAGTATGTGCTATATTGTTAGCTATGAATGTCACGCTAGATAACTTAATACTGTGATATATGGAATAGAATCCATTGTTGGTAATAAGGATATATTTAATTAGAATCAGAGGATTATTAACTATTTAGCAAGCATTTTCTATTACACGATTATGTACGACATTGCAATTTGAACTTCATTTTCAATTTTAAGTTTAATCTTTTGATGACATGTGTTTAGAGGTAATCTCAAGAGCAGAAAAATACGATGTTCTAACTGCTGATTGGTGGCTACATATATATACCCATTGTCATTGGTTCACCTATGTGTTTATTTAGAAAACAGTAGTGCCCTGCTGCTCCTTAAACAAATGATACAAATAGACTGAATCAAATTTGAGAATTTATGGAAAGAAAATTATTTAAAAATTGTATGTTATACATAAATGAGAAAATAGATTGTGTTTAATGTCCCTTTAAATCAGAAATAATGCTACGAGATGCATTATGAAAATAGGGATTGGTTATACATTATATGTTACCTATAACTATGGTGTTCCATCTTTACACTTTAAAAAAGGGACACATGAGAAATACATATGTCAGGGATGTTTTCAGATATGTTTAAAGATTTATTTGGAATAAGAATAATGATACATGTATTTATCAGATGTGTCACTTATTCAAGTTGAAATATGGTCAGCCTACCTATAGCAATATATCGTTGGATCATTAAAGAGAAACAATAATAAGAGAACGATATTAATCAGCTAAAATATGCGCATTACACACAGTGATTGCTTTTGTTAGACTACTACAATAAGATATAAGTGAAATTGGAATACATGTGCTGGCAACATTAAAAAAATAATCTTTTTATAAAATATTATATGTCTATGTTGATGTAAAAAGTACAAAAATACATTAGAAATGAATATCCATTCCTTAAGAATTGTAGTCAGCATCACTTAAAGGGACATGAAATACAAACAATTAAGTTCAGGATTCACAGAGAGGATACTATTTCCATCAAATTCATAATTTACATCGATTATCTCATTTTAATAATCCTGGGATCATTTGTTAAAGGTGCATCAATTCACGAATAATTTATAAATGAACACATGGATGTGCCAAAAACAACCAATATATATATATATATATATATATATATATATATATATATATATAAGAGATAAGGAAGGCACTCACTGGTCTTTTAATCAAAAAGTAATTTTAATCAAGCGTGACGTTTCGGGGACACACTCCCCTTCCTCAGACTTTTTTTTTGTCTGAGGAAGGGGAGTGTGTCCCCGAAACGTCACGCTTGATTAAAATTACTTTTTGATTAAAAGACCAGTGAGTGCCTTCCTTATCTCTTATACTTATCCGCTGGCACCCTAGCATATATGGATTTTGAAAGTGGGAGTGCTCTCAAACTGAAACAACTGCCTGAAGAACTTTTCTACCAAAAACTGCTTCCGAAGAAGCAAATACATCAAAACGGTAGAATTTAGTAAATTTATGCAAAGAGGACCAAGTTGCCGCTTTGTAAATCTGATCAACTGAAGCTTCGTTCTTAAAAGCCCACGAAGTGGAGACTGATCTAGTAGAATGAGCTGTAATTCTCTGAGGCGGGGCCTGACCCGACTCCAAATAAGCTTGATGAATCAAAAGTTTCAACCAAGAAGCCAAGGAAATAGCAGAAGCCTTCTGACCTTTCCTAGGACCAGAAAATAAAACAAATAGACTGGAAGTCTTCCTGAAATCTTTAGTAGCTTCCACATAATATTTCAAAGCTCTTACCACATCCAAAGAATGTAAGGATGTCTCCAAAGAATTCTTAGGATTAGGACATAAGGAAGGGACAACAATTTCTCTACTAATGTTGTTAAAATTCACAACCTTAGGTAAAAATTGAAAACAACTCTGCAAAACTGCCTTATCCTGATGAAAAATCAGAAATGGAGACTCGCAAGAAAGAGCAGATAGCTCAGAAACTCTTATAGCAGAAGAGATAGCCAAAAGGAACAACACTTTCAAAGAAAGTAGTTTAATGTCCAAAGAATGCATAGGCTCAAATGGAGGAGCCTGTAAAGCCTTCAGAACCAAATTAAGACTCCAAGGAGGAGAAATTGATTTAATGACAGGCTTAATACGAACTAAAGCCTGTACAAAACAGTGAATATCAGGAAGTATAGCAATCTTTCTGTGAAATAAAACGAAGAGCGGAGATTTGTCCTTTCAATGAACTTGCAGACAAACCCTTATCCTAACCATCCTGAAGGAACTGTAAAATTCTAGGAATTCTAAAAGAATGCCAGGAGAATTTATGAGAACACCATGAAATGTAAGTCTTCCAAACTCTATAATAAATCATTCTAGAGACAGATTTACAAGCTTGTAACATAACCTCTATGACTTAGTACTAAGCGTTCAATTTCCATACCTTCAAATTTAATGATTTGAGATCCTGATGAAAAACGGACCTTGAGATAGTAGGTCCGGCCGTAACGGAAGTGGCCAAGGCGGGCAACTGGACATCCGAACCAGATCCGCATACCAAAACCTGTGTGGCATGGTGGAGCCACCAGCAACACAAAAGACTGTTCGATGATGATTTTGGAGATCACTCTTGGAAGGAGAACTAGAGGCGGGAAGATGTAAGCAGGATGATAACACCAAGGAAGAATCAGTGCATCCACTGCTTCCGCCTGAACATCCCTGGACCTGGACAGGTATCTGGGAAGTTTCTTGTTTAGATGAGAGGCCATGAGATCTATCTCTGGAAGACCTCACATCTGAACAATCTGAGAAAACACATCTGGATGGAGAGACCACTCCCCTGGATGTAAAGTCTGGCGGCTGAGATATTCCGCCTCCCAATTGTCTACACCTGGGATATGCACCGCAGAAATTAGACAGGAGCTGGATTCCACCCAAGCAAGTATCCAAGATACTTCTTTCATAGCTTGGGGACTGTGAGTCCCACCCTGATGATTGACATAAGCCACAGTTGTGATATTGTCTGTCTGAAAACAAATGCACGGTTCTCTCTTTAGCAGAGGCCAAAACTGAAGAGCCCTGAGAATTGCACGGAGTTCTAAAATATTTATTGGTAATCTCGCCTCTTGAGATTTCCAAACCCCTTGCTGTCAGAGATCCCCAAACAGCTCCCCAACCTGAAAGACTTGCATCTGTTGAGATCACAGTCCAGGTTGGCCGAACAAAAGAAGCCCCTTAAACCAAACAATGGTGATCTATACACCATGTCAGAGAGTGTCGTACATTGGGATTCAAGGATATTAATTGTGATATCATTGAATAATCCCTGCACCATTGATTCAGCATGCAAAGCTTCCATGCACATAGCCACTGAAGGGAATGACTGAGACTGAAGGTGCCGGCATGCTGCGGCCAATTTTAAACGTATCTTGTCTGTTAGAGTCATGGACACTGAATCTATCCGGAAGCCTAAAAAGGTGACCCTTGCCTGAGGAATCAAGAAACTGTTTGGTAAATTGATCCTCCAACCATGTTTCCAAAGAAACAACACTAGTTGATTCGTGTCAAATTCTGCAGTAACTAAAGACTGAGCTAGTACCAAGA
This sequence comes from Bombina bombina, assembly GCF_027579735.1. Taxonomy (NCBI): domain Eukaryota; kingdom Metazoa; phylum Chordata; class Amphibia; order Anura; family Bombinatoridae; genus Bombina; species Bombina bombina. The sequence continues at coordinate 1,077,154,911 of NC_069499.1, forward strand.
TATCGTCCAAATAAAGAAACACCACAATACCCTGTTCTCTGATTACAGATAGTAGGGCACCTAGAGCCTTTGAAAAGATTCTTGGAGCTGTTGCTAGGCCAAATGGAAGAGCAACAAATTGGTAATGCTTGTCTAGAAAAGAGAAACTCAGAAATTGATAGTGTTCTGGATGAATCGGAATATGAAGGTATGCATCCTGCAAGTCTATTGTGGACATATAATGTCCTTGCTGAACAAAAGGCAGAATAGTCCTTATAGTTACCATCTTGAAAGTTGGTACTCTTACATAACGATTCAAAATTTTCAGATCCAGAACTGGTCTGAATAAATTTTCTTTCTTTGGTACAATGAATAGGTTTGAATAAAACCCCAAACCTTGTTCCTGAGGAGGAACTGGCATGATTACCCCTGAAGACTCCAGGTCTGAAACACACTTCAGAAAAGCCTGAGCTTTTACTGGATTTACAGGGATGCGTGAGAGAAAAAATCTTCTCACAGGAGGTCTTACTTTGAATCCTATTCAATACCCTTGAGAGACAATGCTCTGAATCCAATGATTTTGGACAGATTTTATCCAAAAATCCTTGAAAAACCTTAATCTGCCCCCTACCAGCTGGGCTGGAATGAGGGCCGCACCTTCATGCGGACTTAGGGGCTGACTTTGGTTTCCTAAATGGCTCGGATTTATTCCAATTTGAGGAAGGCTTCCAATTAGAAGCAGATTCCTTGGGAGGAGGATTGAGTTTTTGTTCCTTATTCTGATGAAAGGAACGAAAACGGTTAGAAGCCTTAGATTTACCCTTAGGTTTTTTATCCTGAGGCAAAAAAAATCCTTTTCCTCCAGTGATAGTTGAAATAATAGAATCCAACTGAGAACCAAATAAATTATTACCTTGGAAAGAAAGAGATAGTAATCTAGATTTAGATGTCATATCAGCATTCCAAGATTTAAGCCACAAAGCTCTTCTAGCTAATACAGCTAAAGACATGGTTCTAACATCAATTTTAATAATATAAAAAATGGCATCACAAATAAAATGATTAGAATGTTGCAGTAAGCGAGTAATGCTAGATATGTCAGGATCCAATTCTCGTTGCGCTAAATTCTCCAACCAAAAAGTTGAAGCAGCTGCAACATCATCCAAAGAAATAGCAGGTCTGAGAAGATGACCTGAATATAAATAGGCCTTCCTTAGATAAGATTCAAGCTTAAGGATCCTTAAAGGATGTACTATCTTCCATAGGAATAGTGGTACATTTAGCAAGAGTAGAAATAACCCCATCAACTTTGGGGATTTTTCCCCAAAACTCTATAGATTTTGCTGGTAAAGGATACAATTTTTTAAACCTTGAAGAAGTAATAAAATAAGTACCTGGCTTATTCCATTCCCTAGAAATCATATCAGAAATAGCATCAGGAATAGGAAAAATCCCTGGGGAAACCACAGGAGGTTTAAAAACAGCATTTAAACGTTTATTAGACTGAACGTCAATAGGACTGGTTACCTCAATATCCAAAGTAATTAACACTTCTTTTAATAAAGAACGCATATACTCTATTTTAAATAAATAAGTAGATTTGTCAGTGTCAATGTCTGAGGAAGGATCTTCTGAATCAGATAGATCCTCATCAGAAGAGGATAAATTATTATGTTGTTGGTCATTTGAAATTTCATCAGCTAAATGAGAAGTTTTAAAAGACCTTTTACATTTATTAGAAGGTGGAAATGCAGACAAAGCCTTCAGAATAGAATCAGAAAGAAATTCTTTAAAATTTACAGGTATATCATGCACATTAGAAGTTGAAGGAACTGCAACTGGCAATGTACTATTACTGATGGAAACAGTTTCAGGAATGGGAAAAAATGCAAAAGCATAGGCCTCTGATAGAGAAAAAAGCAAGAGGCAAACATCAATGGGGTATTGAAATAATGAAAAAAATAACCCGGAAATGACACACTCGCGTCACTAATGACGACGCCATGTGAAAGGTCTCGGCGTCACGTATGATGCCGGAAATGACGAAGTTGCGTCATAAACATATTTTTTCACGCCAAAAATATTTTCGTGCCAAGAATGACGCAATAAAGTTTAGCATTTGACACACCCGCGGGCCTAATACCCGCAATAGCAAGAAGTAGTCAATTGAAAAAAAGACTAAACCCCAGGTAAGAAAAAATTTCTTAAAATGTTTAAATTCCCCAAATATGAAACTGACAGTCTGCTGAAGGAAATACATGAAACTGACTCATGGCAAATATAAGTACAATACATATATTTAGAACTTTATATAAATGCATAAACTGCCAAACCATAGCTAAGGTGTCTTAAGTAATAAAAAAACATAATTTATGTAAGAACTTACCTGATAAATTCATTTCTTTCATATTAGCAAGAGTCCATGAGCTAGTGACGTATGGGATATACATTCCTACCAGGATGGGCAAAGTTTCCCAAACCTTAAAATGCCTATAAATACACCCCTCACCACACCCACAATTCAGTTTAACGAATAGCCAAGAAGTGGGGTGATAAGAAAAAAGTGCGAAAGCATATAAAATAAGGAATTGGAATAATTGTGCTTTATACAAAAAAATCATAACCACCACAAAAAAGGGCGGGCCTCATGGACTCTTGCTAATATGAAAGAAATGAATTTATCAGGTAAGTTCTTACATAAATTATGTTTTCTTTCATGTAATTAGCAAGAGTCCATGAGCTAGTGACGTATGGGATAATGACTACCCAAGATGTGGATCTTTCCACACAAGAGTCACTAGAGAGGGAGGGATAAAATAAAGACAGCCAATTCCTGCTGAAAATAATCCACACCCAAAATAAAGTTTAATGAAAAACATAAGCAGAAGATTCAAACTGAAACCGCTGCCTGAAGTACTTTTCTACCAAAAACTGCTTCAGAAGAAGAAAATACAACAAAATGGTAGAATTTGGTAAAAGTATGCAAAGAGGACCAAGTTGCCGCTTTGCAAATCTGATCAACCGAAGCTTCATTCCTAAACGCCCAGGAAGTAGAAACTGACCTAGTAGAATGAGCTGTAATCCTATGAGGCGGAGTCTTACCCGACTCAACATAGGCAAGATGAATTAAAGATTTCAACCAAGATGCCAAAGAAATGGCAGAAGTTTTCTGGCCTTTCTAAAACCGGAAAAGATAACAAATAAACTAGAAGTCTTTCGGAAAGACTTAGTAGCTTCAACATAATATTTCAAAGCTCTAATAACATCCAAAGAATGCAACGATTTCTCCTTAGAATTCTTAGGATTAAGACATAATGAAGGAACCACAATGTCTCTACTAATGTTGTTGGAATTCACAACTTAGGTAAAAATTCAAAAGAAGTTCGCAACACCGCCTTATCCTGATGAAAAATCAGAAAAGGAGACTCACAAGAAAGAGCAGATAATTCAGAAACTCTTCTGGCAGAAGAGATGGCCAAAAGGAACAAAACTTTCCAAGAAAGTAATTTAATATCCAATGAATGCATAGGTTCAAATGGAGGAGCTTGAAGAGCCCCCAGAACCAAATTCAAACTCCAAGGAGGAGAAATTGACTTAATGACAGGCTTTATACGAACCAAAGCTTGTACAAAACAATGAATATCAGGAAGAATAGCAATCTTTCTGTGAAAAAAAACAGAAAGAGCAGAGATTTGACCTTTCAAGGAACTTGCGGACAAACCCTTATCTAAACCATCCTGAAGAAACTGTAATATTCTCGGTATTCTAAAAGAATGCCAAGAAAAATGATGAGAAAGACACCAAGAAATATAAGTCTTCCAGACTCTATAATATATCTCTCTGGATACAGATTTACGAGCCTGTAACATAGTATTAATCACAGAGTCAGAGAAACCTCTTTGACCAAGAATCAAGCGTTCAATCTCCATACCTTTAAATTTAAGGATTTCAGATCCTGATGGAAAAAAGGACCTTGAGACAAAAGGTCTGGTCTTAACGGAAGAGTCCACGGTTGGCAAGAGGCCATCCGGACAGGATCCGCATACCAAAACCTGTGAGGCCATGCCGGAGCTACCAGCAGAACAAACGAGCATTCCTTCAGAATCTTGGAGATTACTCTTGGAAGAAGAACTAGAGGCGGAAAGATATAGGCAGGATGATACTTCCAAGGAAGTGATAATGCATCCACTGCCTCCGCCTGAGGATCCCGGGATCTGGACAGATACCTGGGAAGTTTCTTGTTTAGATGAGAAGCCATCAGATCTATTTCTGGAAGTTCCCACATTTGAACAATCTGAAGAAATACCTCTGGGTGAAGAGACCATTCGCCCGGATGCAACGTTTGGCGACTGAGATAATCCGCTTTCTAATTGTCCATACCTGGGATATGAACCGCAGAGATTAGACAGGAGCTGGATTCCGCCCAAAACAAAATTCGAGATACTTCTTTCATAGCCAGAGGACTGTGAGTCCCTCCTTGATGATTGATGTATGCCACAGTTGTGACATTGTCTATCTGAAAACAAATGAACAACTCTCTCTTCAGAAGAGGCCAAGACTGAAGAGCTCTGAAAATTGCACGGAGTTCCAAAATATTGATCGGAAATCTCACCTCCTGAGATTCCCAAACCCCTTGTGCCGTCAGATACCCCCACACAGCTCCCCAACCTATAAGACTTGCATCTGTTGAGATTATAGTCCAGGTCGGAAGAACAAAGAAGCCCCCTGAACTAAACGATGGTGATCTGTCCACCATGTCAGAGAGTGTCGTAAAATCGGTTTAAAGATATTAATTGAGATATCTTTGAGTAATCCCTGCACCATTGGTTCAGCATACAGAGCTGAAGAGGTCGCATGTGAAAACGAGCAAAGGAGATCGCATCTGATGCGGCAGTCCTAAGACCCAACATTTCCATGCATAAGGCTACCAAAGGGAATGATTGTGACTGAAGGTTTTGACAAGCTGATATCAATGTTAAACTTCTCTTGTCTGACAAGGACAGAGTCATAGACACTGAATTTATCTAGAAACCTAAAAAGGTTACCCTTGTCTGAGGAATCAATGAACTGATTGGTAAATTGATCCTCCAACCATGAACTTGAAGAAACAACACAAGTCGATTCGTATGAGATTCTTTGAAAATGAGAAGACTGAGCAAGTACCAAGATATCGTCCAAATAAGGAAATACCAAAACCCTATTCTCTGATTACAGAAAGAAGGGCACCGAGAACCTTTGAAAAAAATTCTTGGAACTGAGGCTAGGCCAAACGGTAGAGCCACAAAACTGGTAATGCTTGTCTAAAAAGAGAATCTCAGACACTAAAAGTGATCTGGATGAATCGGAATATGCAGATACACATCCTGTAAATCTATTGTAGACATATAATGCCCTTGCTAAACAAGAGGCAGGATAGTCCTACAGTAACCATCTTGAATGTTGGTATCCTAACATAACGATTCAATAATGATAGATCCGGAACTGGTCTGAAGGAATTGACCTTCTTTGGTACAATGAAGAGATAAAATAAAACCCCAGCCCCTGTTCCAGAACTGGAACTGGCATAAATACTCCAGCCAACTCTAGATCTGAAACACATTTCAGAAATGCTGAGCCTTTGCTGTGTTAACTGGGACACGGGAAAGAAAAGAATCTCTTAGCAGGAGGCCTTAACTTGAAGCCAATTCTGTACCTTTCTGAAACAATGTTTCTGAAACCAGAGATTAAGAACGGAATTGATCCAAATTTCTTTGAAGAAAACGTAATCTGCCCCATACCAGCTGAGCTGGAATAAGGGCCGCACCTTCATAGGTACTTAGGAGCTGGCTATAGGTTTCTATAAGGCTTGGATATATTCCAAACTGGAAATAGTTTCCAAACTGATACCGCTCCTGAGGATGAAGGATCAGGCTTTTGTTCCTTGTTGTGAGGAAAGGAACGAAAATGATTATTTACCCTGGAAAGAAAGGGAAAGCAAAGTTGACTTAGAAGACATGTCAGCATTCCAAGTTTAATCCATAAAGCTTTTCTAGCTAAAAGAGCTAGAGACATATACCTGACATCAACTCTAATGATATCAAAAGATGGTATCACCAATAAAATTATTAGCATGTTATAGAATAATAATAATGCTATAAAATTATGATCTGTTACTTGTTGCGCTAAAGCTTCTAACCAAAAAGTTGAAGCTGCAGCAACATCCGCTAAAAATATAGCAGGTCTAAGAAGATTACCTGAACATAAGTAAGCTTTTCTTAGAAAGGATTCAATTTTCCTATCTAAAGGATCCTTAAATGAAGTACTATCTGCCGTAGGAATAGTAGTACATTAGCAGGAGTAGAGACAGCCCCATAACCTTAGGGATTTTTGTCCCAAAAAACTCTAATCTGTCAGATGGCACAGGATATAATTTGCTTAAACGTCTAGAAGGAGTAAATAAATTACCCAAATTATTCCATTCCCTGGAAATTACTTCAGAAATAGCATCAGGGAGATAAAACACTTCTGGAATAACTACAGGAGATTTAAAAACCTTATTTAAACGTTTACATTTAGTATCAAGAGGACCAGAATCCTCTATTTCTAATGCAAATAACACTTCTTTAAGTAAAGAACGAATAAATTCCATCTTGAACAAATACAAAGATTTATCAGCATCAACCTCTGAGACAGAAACCTCTGAACCAGAAGAACCATTATCAGTATCAGAATGATGATGTTTATTTAAAAATTCATCTGAAAAAAGAGAAGTTTTAAAAGACTTTTATGTATACTAGAAGGAGAAATAACAGACATAGCCTTCTTAATGGATTTAAAAAATAAAATCTCTTATGTTATCAGGAACACTCTGAAAATTAGATGTTGACGGAACAGCAACAGGTAATGTAACAGTACTAAAGGAAATTTTATCTGCATTAATAAGTTTGACATGACATGCAATACAAATAACAGCTGGAGAAACAGATACCAAAAGTTTATAGGAGATACACTTAGCTTGGTAGCTCCAGCACTGTGCAGTGATTTTCCTGAAGTATCTTCTGACTCAGTTGCAACGTGGAACATCTTGCAATATGTAAAAGAAAAAAACAACATATAAAGCAAAATTGATCAAATTCCTTAAATGACAGTTTCAGGAATGGGAAAAAAAAAATGCCAGTGAACAAGCTTCTAGCAACCAGAAGCAATAAATAATGAGACTTAAATAATGTGGAGACAAAAATGACGCCCATATTTTTTAGCGCCAAAAAAGACGCCCACATTATTTGGCGCCTAAATGCTTTTGGCGCCAAAAATGACGCCACATCCGGAACGCCGACATTTTTGACGCAAAAAAACGTCAAAAAATGACGCAACTTCCGGCGACACGTATGACGCCGGAAACAGAAAAAAATTTTTGCGCCAAGAATGACGCAATAAAATGAAGCATTTTCTGCCCCCGCGAGCCTAACAGCCCACAGGGAAAAAGTCAAATTTTTTAAGGTAAGAAAAAATGATTGAAACAAATGCATTTATCCCAAATATGAAACTGACTGTCTGAAAAATAAGGAATGTTGAACATTCTGAGTCAAGGCAAATAAATGTTTGAATACATATATTTAGAACTTTATAAATAAAGTGCCCAACCATAGCTAAGAGTGTCACAGAAAATAAGATTTACTTACCCCAGGACACTCATCTACATGTTTGTAGAAAGCCAAACCAGTACTGAAACGAGAATCAGCAGAGGTAATGGTATATATAAGAGTATATCGTCGATCTGAAAAGGGAGGTAAGAGATGAATCTCTACGACCGATAACAGAGAACCTATGAAATAGACCCCGTAGAAGGAGATCACTGCATTCAAATAGGCAATACTCTCCTCACATCCCTCTGACATTCACTGCACGCTGAGAGGAAAACCGGGCTCCAACTTGCTGCGGAGCGCATATCAACGTAGAATCTAGCACAAACTTACTTCACCACCTCCATCGGAGGCAAAGTTTGTAAAACTGAATTGTGGGTGTGGTGAGGGGTGTATTTATAGGCATTTTAAGGTTTGGGAAACTTTGCCCCTCCTGGTAAGAATGTATATCCCATACGTCACTAGCTCATGGACTCTTGCTAATTACATGAAAGAAAACATACTTACCAAAAGACACCCATCCACATATAGCAGATAGCCAAACCAGTACTAAAACAGTTATTAGTAGAGGTAATGATAAATTGAGAGTATATCGTCGATCTGAAAAGGGAGGTAGGAGATGAATCTCTACGACCGATAACCGAGAACCTATGAAATAGACTCCCGTTAGCGAAATCATCGTATTCAAATAAGTGATACTCCCTTCACGTCCCTCTGACATTCGCTGTACTCTGAGAGATATCGGGCATCAACAATGCTGAGAAGCGCATATCAACGTAGAAATCTTAGCACAAACTTACTTCACCACCTCCATAGGAGGCAAAGTTTGTAAAACTGAATCGTGAGTGTGGTGAGGGGTGTATTTATAGGCATTTTGAGGTTTGGGAAACTTTGCCCCTCCTGGTAGGATTGTATATCCCATATGTCACTAGCTCATGGACTCTTGCCAATTACATGAAAGCAAGTCATATTGATAAATCAGCCCCATTGGAGTCATCTGACAAGGTGCCATAGTGTATCACAGTCCTTGGAGGGAGTTGACAAGGGCCAACACAGCCCCATTGGAGCCATCTGACAAGGTGCCATAGTGTATCACAGTCTTTGGAGGGAGTTGACAAGGGCCAACACAGCCCCATTGGAGCCATCTGACAAGGTGCCATAGTGTATCACAGTCCTTGGAGGGAGTTGACAAGGGCCAACACAGACCCATTGTAGCCATTTGACAAGGTGAAAGAGTGCAACAGGCACAAAAAAAAAACAAAAAGGCCAAATGGCAATAATAAAACCAAACAAACAAAGTAAAATGTGGACGGAAGATTCGTATCTGTGCCCTCAGAACATCTCCGGATCCTCCACTTATTGGGCATCAGCATCACCCTCATTGTCCTGTGCATTACCAGCTGCGGATTCATGCATTGACTCTAGATGCAGAACGCGCTCTAGAGTCAAGCGCTGCATCTGCATCTGGGTATTCATGGTGTTGTGCATCCTTCCCAGCAACACACTGTTCCTCAGCATGGTCTGCTCTATACGTGCTAGAGCCTCTAGTGTTAACCATGCTGAGTCACAACCTAAACAAAAATAAAGTATGAAAATTATTGTTCATTCAAGCACATAATAAAAAGAGAGCAGAGAAATTGTAATAATAAAAAGACAAATCATTATTATAATTAAATATTCTATATATAATATTTACTTATTAAATATGTTCTTCATAGATAAACCATTAAAGGGACAGTTTACTCAAAAATGTTCTCCCCTTTAATTGTTTCACAATGATCCACTTTACCTGCTGGAGTGTATTAAATTGTTTATAAGTATTTCCATTGTCCTTACATTGGCATCTGAAATAGTTTATTTAGCCTGGGGTATCCACACCTATCCTCTAATATTTTGGCCTCGAGGATAAGCTGTCTAAACACAGCAAGCAGAAGAAATTACACTCCCAGTGGGTTATAGAAGAGATAAAAGAAAAAGTTAATTTTCAATTGTTCTATCCAAGTATTGGTGATTGGTATATGGAGTTATATGAGATAAAGATGGGATTGGGCTGCCGCTCTGGGATAGCCCATACAGCTGGGGAGTCAGGGGCCTGGCGAGTTGGGGGCTGGGCAGGTGGGGGAGCTGTACGGGCAGCAATACGGGGAGAGCGGCGAAGGGGGGCAAAAGTTTTTTTTTTGGAGGGACAGGACAGGAGGAATGGGAAGGGCCGGGAGTGGTTTGGGGCTGGGGAGGGGCTTCTGACTGGGGAGGGTCAGGAGACTGATGCCAAGAAGTGGAAGGTCCATCTGAAATATATAAAAAATAGACAGATATGATATCAATAAATATTATTATCTTGAAAGAAATAAAGATTCTACATTAGTTAAAGTCTGGATTCTTGTTCTCATAAAATATTTATACAAAGTCACAATAATGACTATGCTTTAAGTTATTGATTGATTGGAATCAAATATAATTACTTAGAAGATTTAATAGATCCTTTAAACTCAGAATGTTCACTGTTATTTTTAATGTAACATTTCATAAATAGATTACAAATCATATTTATCAAAGGCAACATTATGTGCTAATATTTATGAATTGATAATATATTTATCTTTTGTAGAATTTTTCGGGATGCATGTATGCATTTGAGATTGAAATTTAATAGAGTTTTTTTAGACACATGCCCGTGGATTGATTTCAGAATATTCAACAATTGAATAATATGGGAGTGTGTAATATTATGAAATTGAAATGGCCACTCCACCTAGCGTTTTAAACCAGGTAAACACTGATTTACATATATATTTTGGTGATTGCCTTTGTAATATTTAATGGTCTCATTTTAAGCTTGATGCTTCAATCAATTACTCTTCAGAATATATACACAGTAGATACTACCATTCATATTATCGATTAATAATATAATCTTCTCTATCTGATTCAAATTTCAGATTAATGTTGTGAATCTCTCTTTTACATTAGGATTAAATGTATGTCATCCCAATATTAATCGACACATTTATCAATGCATGCTTTCATTTTGTGGAATATTAATGTTTGTTGGATTGAAATGGACAGTCTACACAAATATATTTTAAATATATTTACATCTCATACATCATGAAATTAAAACAAGGATTTTAAACATGATTATGTTTTATATATACTTAGAAGTGGTTTACAATTTATAAACAATGATGACATAAGGATATGGTCTGCATCTAGGCACTCAGATGAATAGCAATGACTGTCTGGACAATCAGAAGCTGATTATTGTGGTTTTGCATGGAATATGCATGTGACATCATGATGTCATTAATGACAAATCATACATAGATTTATGAAAAATACAAACATATGTTCATGCTGCATGATATAGAAAGGCAGTAGTGTATTGGAAAAATAATGGAATAATACATTTTAAAGTGCCAAAGCTGTAGACTTTCTTTTTCTTCAAGAGAATGATTTTTAAACAATACATGTTAGATATATTTGACATACCATCAGACTCCAAGGGAGCCACTTCCTCCTCCATCTCACATGTTACATCAATCTCTGTAAAACATAACATGTTGTGTACAAGTTAAAATCCTATATTCTAACATATGTTACTGTTGCTCAAGGACACACATAAATGTTGCATTAAAGAGATACTGATCCAAAGTTAGGAATTACATCATTTTGATGGAGCATACAAATGAAATTATATTTGTAATTATCGATGAGTAATAATTACATTTTAGTGTCTGTATTTTTTTAAATATTCTTAAAAGCTGAGTACATGGAACATTTAAGAGTTCTCATGTGTGTATCAGTTGATGATTGTTGTCTAAATATATACTAAAAATAAACATATGCTAGCCATGTTCTGAAGCACAAAGGTGTAGACTAAGAAGCTTTGAGATCTTAATCTTAAAAAAAAATAATAATATATATATATATATATATATATATAATCAGAGGAGTAAATTATATGTTTTATTCAAATGGAATGCTTCATCAGAATCATGATCATAATATTTATTAAAAATACACCTTCAATTACATATGAATGAGTCAATGGACTTACCAGAATCCTGCAAAGGCAGGTCACCATTGCTGCTGGATCCCTCTATGCTCATCACAACAACTACATCTATTAATGATATTAAAATATATTAGTGAACACAGTTTGGACATCACTAAATCACATTGGTCGAGAATCTAACAAATAATATACTTAGAAATGTGAAAAGAGAACTAATATGAACCATAAATTTATGAGTTAATCAAGGTGATTGTAAAGAAAAACATAATTTATGTAAGAACTTACCTGATAAATTCATTTCTTTCATATTAGCAAGAGTCCATGAGCTAGTGACGTATGGGATATACATTCCTACCAGGAGGGGCAAAGTTTCCCAAACCTCAAAATGCCTACAAATACACACCTCACCACACCCACAAATCAGTTTAACGAATAGCCAAGAAGTGGGGTGATAAGAAAAAAGTGCGAAAGCATATAAAATAAGGAATTGGAATAATTGTGCTTTATACAAAAAAATCATAACCACCACAAAAAAGGGCGGGCCTCATGGACTCTTGCTAATATGAAAGAAATGAATTTATCAGGTAAGTTCTTACATAAATTATGTTTTCTTTCATGTAATTAGCAAGAGTCCATGAGCTAGTGACGTATGGGATAATGACTACCCAAGATGTGGATCTTTCCACGCAAGAGTCACTAGAGAGGGAGGGATAAAAAAAAGACAGCCAATTCCTGCTGAAAATAATCCACACCCAAAATAAAGGTTAATGAAAAACATAAACAGAAGATTCAAACTGAAACCGCTGCCTGGAGTACTTTTCTACCAAAAACTGCTTCAGAAGAAGAAAATACATCAAAATGGTAGAATTTAGTAAAAGTATGCAAAGAGGACCAAGTTGCTGCTTTGCAAATCTGATCAACCGAAGCTTCATTCCTAAACGCCCAGGAAGTAGAAACTGACCTAGTAGAATGAGCTGTAATCCTTTGAGGCGGAGTTTTACCCGACTCGACATAGGCATGATGAATTAAAGATTTCAACCAAGATGCCAAAGAAATGGCAGAAGTTTCTGGCCTTTTCTAGAACCGGAAAAGATAAAAAATAGACTAGAAGTCTTTCGGAAAGACTTAGTAGCTTCAACATATTATTTCAAAGCTCTAACAACATCCAAAGAATGCAACGATTTCTCCTTAGAATTCTTAGGATTAGGACATAATGAGGGAACCACAATTTCTCTACTAATGTTGTTGGAATTCACAACCTTAGGTAAAAATTCAAAAGAAGTTCGCAACACCGCCTTATCCTGATGAAAAATCAGAAAAGGAGACTCACAAGAAAGAGCAGATAATTCAGAGACTCTTCTGGCAGAAGAGATCGCCAAAAGGAACAAAACTTTCCAAGAAAGTAATTTAATGTCCAATGAATGCATGGGTTCAAAAGGAGGAGCTTGAAGAGCCCCCAGAACCAAATTCAAACTCCAAGGAGGAGAAATTGACTTAATGACAGGTTTTATATGAACCAAAGCTTGTACAAAACAATGAATATCAGGAAGATTAGCAATCTTTCTGTGAAAAAGAACAGAAAGAGCAGAGATTTGTCCTTTCAAAGAACTTGCGGATAAACCTTTATCTAAACCATCCTGAAGAAACTGTAAAATTCTCGGAATTCTAAAAGAATGCCAAGAAAAATGATGAGAAAGACACCAAGAAATATAAGTCTTCCAGACTCTATAATATATCTCTCTAGATACAGATTTACGAGCCTGTAACATAGTATTAATCACAGAGTCAGAGAAACCTCTTTGACCAAGAATCAAGCGTTCAATCTCCATACCTTTAAATTTAAGGATTTGAGATCCTGATGGAAAAAAGGACCTTGCGACAGAAGGTCTGGTCTTAGCAGAAGAGTCCACGGATGGCAAGAGGCCATCCGGACAAGATTTGCATACCAAAACCTGTGAGGCCATGCCGGAGCTACCAGCAGAACAAACGAGCATTCCTTCAGAATCTTGGAGATTACTCTTGGAAGAAGAACTAGAGGCGGAAAGATATAGGCAGGATGATACTTCCAAGGAAGTGATAATGCATCCACTGCTTCCGCCTGAGGATCCCGGGATCTGGACAGATACCTGGGAAGTTTCTTGTTTAGATGAGACGCCATCAGATCTATTTCTGGAAGCTCCCACATTTGAACAATCTGAAGAAATACCTCTGGGTGAAGAGACCATTCGCCCGGATGCAACGTTTGGCGACTGAGATAATCCGCTTCCCAATTGTCTATACCTGGGATATGAACCGCAGAGATTAGACAGGAGCTGGATTCCGCCCAAACCAGAATTCGAGATACTTCTTTCATAGCCAGAGGACTGTGAGTCACTCCTTGATGATTGATGTATGCCACAGTTGTGACATTGACTGTCTGAAAACAAATGAACGATTCTCTCTTCAGAAGAGGCCAAGACTGAAGAGCTCTGAAAATTGCACGGAGTTCCAAAATATTGATCGGTAATCTCACCTCCTGAGATTCCCAAACTCCTTGTGCCGTCAGAGATCCCCACACAGCTCCCCAACCTGTAAGACTTGCATCTGTTGAAATTACAGTCCAGGTCGGAAGAACAAAAGAAGCCCCCTGAATTAAACGATGGTGATCTGTCCACCACGTTAGAGAGTGTCGTACAATCGGTTTTAAAGATATTAATTGAGATATCTTTGTGTAATCCCTGCACCATTGATTCAGCATACAGAGCTGAAGAGGTCGCATGTGAAAACGAGCAAAGGGGATCGCGTCCGATGTAGCAGTCATAAGACCTAGAATTTCCATGCATAAGGCTACCGAAGGGAATGATTGTGACTGAAGGTTTCGACAAGCTGAAATCAATTTTAGACGTCTCTTGTCTGTCAAAGACAGAGTCATGGACACTGAATCTATCTGGAAACCCAGAAAGGTTACCCTTGTCTGAGGAATCAATGAACTTTTTAGTGAATTGATCCTCCAACCATGATCTTGAAGAAACAACACAAGTCGATTCGTATGAGATTCTGCTAAATGTAAAGACTGATCAAGTACCAAGATATCGTCCAAATAAGGAAATACCACAATACCCTGTTCTCTGATTACAGACAGAAGGGCACCGAGAACCTTTGTAAAAATTCTTGGAGCTGTAGCTAGGCCAAACGGCAGAGCCACAAACTGGTAATGCTTGTCCAGAAAAGAGAATCTCAGGAACTGATAATGATCTGGATGAATCGGAATATGCAGATATGCATCCTGTAAATCTATTGTGGACATATAATGCCCTTGCTGAACAAAAGGCAAGATAGTCCTTACAGTTACCATTTTGAACGTTGGTATCCTTACATAACGATTCAATATTTTTAGATCCAGAACTGGTCTGAAGGAATTCTCCTTCTTTGGTACAATGAAGAGATTCGAATAAAACCCCAGCCCCTGTTCCAGAACTGGAACTGGCATAATTACTCCAGCCAACTCTAGATCTGAAACACATTTCAGAAATGCTTGAGCTTTCACTGGATTTACTGGGACACGGGAAAGAAAAAATCTCTTTGCAGGAGGTCTTATCTTGAAACCAATTCTGTACCCTTCTGAAACAATGTTCTGAATCCAAAGATTGTGAACAGAATTGATCCAAATTTCTTTGAAAA
This sequence comes from Bombina bombina, assembly GCF_027579735.1. Taxonomy (NCBI): domain Eukaryota; kingdom Metazoa; phylum Chordata; class Amphibia; order Anura; family Bombinatoridae; genus Bombina; species Bombina bombina. The sequence continues at coordinate 1,077,170,187 of NC_069499.1, forward strand.
AACGTAACCTGCCCCCTACCAGCTGAGCTGGAATGAGGGCCGCACCTTCATGTGGACTTAGAAGCTGGCTTTGCTTTTCTAGAAGGCTTGGATTTATTCCAGACTGGAGATGGTTTCCAAACTGAAACTGCTCCTGAGGATGAAGGATCAGGTTTTTGTTCTTTGTTGAAACGAAAGGAACGAAAACGATTATTAGCCCTGTTTTTACCCTTAGATTTTTTTATCCTGTGGTAAAAAATTCCTTTCCCACCAGTAACAGTTGAGATAATAGAATCCAACTGAGAACCAAATAATTTGTTACCCTGGAAAGAAATGGAAAGTAGAGTCGATTTAGAAGACATATCAGCATTCCAAGTTTTAAGCCATAAAGCTCTTCTAGCTAAAATAGCTAGAGACATAAACCTGACATCAACTCTGATAATATCAAAAATGGCATCACAGATAAAATTATTAGCATGTTGAAGAAGAATAATAATATTATGAGAATCATGATCTGTTACTTGTTGCGCTAAAGTTTCCAACCAAAAAGTTGAAGCTGCAGCAACATCAGCCAATGATATGGCAGGTCTAAGAAGATTACCTGAACACAGATAAGCTTTTCTTAGAAAGGATTCAATTTTCCTATCTAAAGGATCCTTAAACGAAGTACCATCTGACGTAGGAATAGTAGTACGTTTAGCAAGGGTAGAAATAGCCCCATCAACTTTAGGGATTTTGTCCCAAAATTCTAATCTGTCAGACGGCACAGGATATAATTGCTTAAAACGTTTAGAAGGAGTAAATGAATTACCCAAATTATTCCATTCTCTGGAAATTACTTCAGAAATAGCACCAGGAACAGGAAAAACTTCTGGAATAACCACAGGAGATTTAAAGACCTTATCTAAATGTTTAGATTTAGTATCAAGAGGACCAGAATCCTCAATTTCTAAAGCAATTAGTACTTCTTTAAGTAAAGAACGAATAAATTCCATTTTAAATAAATATGAAGATTTATCAGCATCAACCTCTGAGACAGAATCCTCTGAACCAGAAGAGTCATTAGAATCAGAATGATGATGTTCATTTAAAAATTCATCTGTATAAAGAGAAGTTTTAAAAGATTTTTTATGTTTACTAGAAGGAGGAATAACAGATATAGCCTTCTTGATGGATTCAGAAACAAAATCTCTTATGTTATCAGGAACATTCTGAACATTAGATGTTGATGGAACTGCAACAGGTAATGGTACATTACTAAAGGAAATATTATCTGCATTAATAAGTTTGTCATGACAATTAATACAAACAACATCTGGAGGAACAGCTACCAAAAGTATACAGCAGATACACTTAGCTTTGGTAGTTCCAGCACCAGACAGCGATTTTCCTGAAGTATCTTCTGACTCAGATGCAACGTGAGACATCTTGCAATATGTAAGAGAAAAAACAACATATAAAGCAAATTTTATCAAATTCCTTAAATGACAGTTTCAGGAATGGGAAAAAATGCCAAGGAACAAGCTTCTAGCAACCAGAAGCAAAGAAAAATGAGACTTAAATAATGTGGAGACAAAAGCGACGCCCATATTTTTTTAGCGCCAAATAAGACGCCCACATTATTTGGCGCCTAAATGCTTACTTACCCCAGGACACTCATCTACATGTTTGTAGAAAGCCAAACCAGTACTGAAACGAAAATCAGCAGAGGTAATGGTATATATATATAAGAGTATATCGTCAATCTGAAAAGGGAGGTAAGAGATGAATCTCTACGACCGATAACAGAGAACCTATGAAATAGACCCCGTAGAAGGAGATCATTGAATTCAAACAGGCAATACTCTCCTCACATCCCTCTGACATTCACTGCACGCTGAGAGGAAAACCGGGCTCCAACCTGCTGCGGAGCGCATATCAACGTAGAATCTAGCACAAACTTACTTCACCACCTCCATAGGAGGCAAAGTTTGTAAAACTGATTTGTGGGTGTGGTGAGGGGTGTATTTGTAGGCATTTTGAGGTTTGGGAAACTTTGCCCCTCCTGGTAGGAATGTATATCCCATACGTCACTAGCTCATGGACTCTTGCTAATTACATGAAAGAAATGTCTTTCACTTATGTTTGATTTCTTACTATATTAGACAGCTAATTCTTCACATATGATTCTATGGCATATATATATATATATATATATATATATATATATATATATATAAAAGTATTAATAATAAATAATAAATATAAGTATTGATCCATGTTTTTAAAATAATACAGTATCAACCAAAAAGAAGCCCAATGAAATAAAACTCAAACTTTTATTAGGTAAAGCATAAAAATCCAAGGAGGATACAGGCACAAAAATAGAACACAGTATATGCGTTTCAGCTGGATGCCGTACTCACTACTGCTTAAAAACTATTGCACACATGTACATTTAAAAAGGGTGTACTCAACACCCATTGGTAAAACCAAACACACCTCTGTGATAACGTTTCACTAAGTACCCGGCCTATGATATGCCTTGTAACTTTAACTCCCTATTGACTGGTGTAACAGATTAACCCTTTAATTCTAGATAATCTAATTCATGATTAACATTAACAAATAAATGAATCAAATGTAAACATGATACCATAAATAACATGCAAAGGAAAAAATATATATGGAATTACAGAACCGCTGTACAGTTGAACACAGTGTTATGAGGACACAAGATACAGATTATCAGCATTCAAGAACAGTGGCTATAGGTTAATTGTAAAGTATATATACAGGATATTATTAAGATAACTCATAACCATCCAAATATGTGGAATTTCAAATGTCATCAAATTAAATCATTGATTGGAAAATCAACTATCATTTACATATATAAATCATAACCAGTGCTCAAAGTATTAGGGTCTATGCAGATCTCTAGTCCCCTAAATTACCAGTCTATAACCATTGAAATAAAAGTATGTAAATGCCAAGTAATTCCAACTCACGATAAGCCTGTAGGGACCTAAGTGAACCAATGTAGCTTGGATTTCAATCTCGAGGACAGAAACTGAATTATGTTCACATTTATTAATTTAATGGTTAAGAAGAGCTGATGTCAATTTAAGGGGTAAATCCTGAGTATGTACTAATAAACAATAAATTTAGTATGGAAGAAACTAAAACCTAGGATTTAAATGTAAATAAATGCAATTAAAGTGACAGTAAACATAGGTTTGATCTTAATTTTGAAAATAATGAATTACAAACTATGCTGATGCAAAAAGTATTATAAACGTGGACACAAGAGTGGCATGTATAATTGAACAACTTTATGAATGTAATAAGCAGCACTGGTGTATGCAAAGAACAAACAAAAAACGAAAATAAGTTGTTGGTTGACATATAGTAAAGGGTTTAAGTTACCCAGGGGAAAGAATTAAGTATAACCACACTATGTATATAAAGAGTTATTTGGGCTTTTTGAAATAGCCATTATTAATATTCCCATATATGTCTACTTAATTTGTTTGTTTGTTTGCTTTTTCAAAAAGTGTTTTCACAGTCTAATGCAGTGTCTAATAGTTAAAAGGTTGCTATAACATTATTATGGTTGTTTAGGTGCCAATTTTAGGAATACGCCCAGGATAAAGTTTTTATCCAATCACGATTATGCACAGGTGTATTTTAGAATAATGGGGATTATGAACTGCAGCTACGACTATGGCCAGAAGGGCTGAAACGCGTCAGCATCAAGTTCATTGAGTGTATTCCTTAGGCACTGCTTTGTCACCAAAGATCACGCTTTGTTTTAAGATCTATCATCTGTTTAATAAAGCCATTTTTAAATTGCCATAAGTCCGCTGGTGCTGCTTATTACATTCTTAAAGTTGTTCATCTGGGGATCGAGCAAGCACAGAGGACTTCACAGCATAGCCGAATTACCAACATCATTTGCATTTGCCAGTACTCACCCTGGAGGAAAAGAAGAGCGATCCAAAGAGGTGTGGCCAGCTGAAAGACGTTTACCGGGTACGTCAGACGCCGAACAGCTGATCGAGGAGAGGACCCAGGAGGGGAATGGTACATTGAAGGAGGCACGCAGAGGTCTCTGTTTGACCGCCAAAGAGGTTGCTTCCAATCTTCAGGTACCCCCTGTGGACGGGCCGACTCCGACGCTGAGAATCTTCTTTTTGGCAGTGACACCGGGAGAGACCGTGCAGCTGGGTAAGTGAGTGGGGGAATTTCCTGCATGAACTGTTAAACATCACACTGTACAGGACTTTTACGCCTATTCCCCCACTATATGGACACTAGACTGGTGCTCACACAGCAAGTGACTTTTAGTTTTTTATGTATAATTGAAGCCTAGTCCCAAAAATGTATAAGGTCAAACTCTGCATTCAGTCCTAATGGGATTTTGGTTGATAATTTGAAAATCCAAAGCATTTCTCGTTTTTCTAATAGTCTCTGCCTATCATGAAAATAATACACACATAACACTTGGAATAACAACTGGTGACAAATTGAACCTAAGCCATGTGGCACATAGATCCATTTGTGCAATGTACAGTAATCTGTTTTAGGACACAACACATATTTATCACAATGCAAAACAGAAGATATTTGTAAAAATATGTCATCATGGTGCTGTTAGAGTATGCTTATATATATAAAGGAAGTCCAAGAGGGAATATGTGATATAGATATCAATATTGTTTCATCCAAACAGTGTAATAATTAATGAAGATATGTATTATTAAAGGGACACTGAACCCAAATCTTTAATTTTGAGATTCAGATAGAGCATGCATTTTTAAGCATATTTCTAATTTACTCCTATTATCAATTTGTCTGCGTTCTCTTGCTTTCTTTCTTTGAAAAATAAGGCAGCTAATCAATATTTTGTTTCAGAACCATGAAAAGCACTTGTTTATTGGTCGGTGAATGTATACACCAATCAGCAAGAACAACCCAGGTTGTTCCCCAAAAATGGACCGGCATCTAAACTTACATTCTTGCATTTCAAATAAAGATACCAAGAGAATGAATAAAATTTGATTATAGGAGTAAATGAAAAAGTTTATTAATATTGAATGCTCTATCTGTAGTGGGATATACATTCCTACCAGGAGGGGCAAAGTTTCCCAAACCTCAAAATGCCTATAAATACACCCCTCACCACACCCACACATCAGTTTAACGAATAGCCAAGAAGTGGGGTGATAAGAAAAAAGTGCGAAGCATAAATATAAGGAATTGGAATAATTGTGCTTTATACAAAAAAATCATAACAACCACAAAAAAGGGTGGGCCTCATGGACTCTTGCTAATATGAAAGAAATGAATTTATCAGGTAAGTTCTTACATAAATTATGTTTTCTTTCATGTAATTAGCAAGAGTCCATGAGCTAGTGACGTATGGGATAATGACTACCCAAGATGTGGATCTTCCACGCAAGAGTCACTAGAGAGGGAGGGATAAAATAAAGACAGCCAATTCCGCTGAAAAAAATCCACACCCAAAAATAAAGTTTAAATCTTATAAAGAAAAAAACTGAAATATAAGCAGAAGATTCAAACTGAAACAGCTGCCTAAAGTACTTTTCTACCAAAAACAGCTTCAGAAGAAGAAAACACATCAAAATGGTAGAATTTAGTAAAAGTATGCAAAGAAGACCAAGTTGCTGCTTTGCAAATCTGATCAACCGAAGCTTCATTACTAAACGCCCAGGAAGTAGAAACTGACCTAGTAGAATGAGCTGTAATCCTTTGAGGCGGAGTTTTACCCGACTCGACATAAGCATGATGAATTAAAGATTTCAACCAAGATGCCAAAGAAATGGCAGAGGCCTTCTGACCTTTCCTAGAACCGGAAAAGATAACAAATAGACTAGAAGTCTTTCGGAAATTCTTAGTAGCTTCAACATAATATTTCAAAGCTCTAACTACATCCAAAGAATGCAATGATTTCTCCTTAGAATTCTTAGGATTAGGACATAATGAAGGAACCACAATTTCTCTACTAATGTTGTTAGAATTCACAACCTTAGGTAAAAATTTAAAAGAAGTTCGCAACACCGCCTTATCCTGGTGAAAAATCAGAAAAGGAGACTCACAAGAAAGAGCAGATAATTCAGAAACTCTTCTGGCAGAAGAGATGGCCAAAAGGAACAAAACTTTCCAAGAAAGTAATTTAATGTCCAATGAATGCATAGGTTCAAACGGAGGAGCTTGAAGGGCCCCCAGAACCAAATTCAAACTCCAAGGAGGAGAAATTGACTTAATGACAGGTTTTATATGAACCAAAGCTTGTACAAAACAATGAATATCAGGAAGATTAGCAATCTTTTTGTGAAAAAGAACAGAAAGAGCAGAGATTTGTCCTTTCAAGGAACTTGCAGACAAACCTTTATCCAAACCATCCTGAAGAAACTGTAAAATTCTCGGAATTCTAAAAGAATGCCAGGAAAAATGATGAGAAAGACACCAAGAAATATAAGTCTTCCAGACTCTATAATATATCTCCCTAGATACGGATTTACGAGCCTGTAACATAGTATTAATCACAGAGTCAGAGAAACCTCTTTGACTAAGAATCAAGCGTTCAATCTCCATACCTTTAAATTTAAGGATTTGAGATCCTGATGGAAAAAAGGACCTTGCGACAGAAGGTCTGGTCTTAACGGAAGAGTCCACGGTTGGCAAGAGGCCATCCGGACAAGATCCGCATACCAAAACCTGTGAGGCCATGCTGGAGCTACCAGCAGAACAAACGAGCATTCCTTCAGAATCTTGGAGATTACTCTTGGAAGAAGAACTAGAGGCGGAAAGATATAGGCAGGATGATACTTCCAAGGAAGTGACAATGCATCCACTGCTTCCGCCTGAGGATCCCGGGATCTGGACAGATACCTGGGAAGTTTCTTGTTTAGATGAGAGGCCATCAGATCTATTTCTGGAAGTCCCCACATTTGAACAATCTGAAGAAATACCTCTGGGTGAAGAGACCATTCGCCCGGATGTAACGTTTGGCGACTGAGATAATCCGCTTCCCAATTGTCTATACCTGGGATATGAACCGCAGAAACTAGACAGGAGCTGGATTCCGCCCATACCAGAATTCGAGATACTTCTTTCATAGCCATTGCACGGAGTTCCAAAATATTGATCGGTAATCTCACCTCCTGAGATTCCCAAACCCCTTGTGCTGTCAGAGACCCCCACACAGCTCCCCAACCTGTAAGACTTGCATCTGTTGAAATTACAGTCCAGGTCGGAAGAACAAAAGAAGCCCCCTGAACTAAACGATGGTGATCTGTCCACCACGTCAGAGAGTGTCGTACAATCGGTTTTAAAGATATTAATTGAGATATCTTTGTGTAATCCCTGCACCACTGGTTCAGCATACAGAGCTGAAGAGGTCGCATGTGAAAACGAGCAAAGGGGATCGCGTCCGATGCAGCAGTCATAAGACCTAGAATTTCCATGCATAAGGCTACCGAAGGGAATGATTGTGACTGAAGGTTTCGACAAGCTGATATCAATTTTAGACGTCTCTTGTCTGTCAAAGACAGAGTCATGGACACTGAATCCATCTGGAAACCTAAAAAGGTTACCCTTGTCTGAGGAATCAATGAACTTTATGGTAAATTGATCCTCCAACCATGATCTTGAAGAAACAACACAAGTCGATTCGTATGAGATTCTGCTAAATGTGAAGACTGAGCAAGTATCAAGATATCGTCCAAATAAGGAAATACCACAATACCCTGTTCTCTGATTACAGACAGAAGGGCACCGAGAAACTTTGTAAAAATTCTTGGAGCTGTTGCTAGGCCAAACGGTAGAGCCACAAACTGGTAATGCTTGTCTAGGAAAGAGAATCTCAGAAACTGATAGTGATCTGGATGAATCGGAATATGCAGATATGCATCCTGTAAATCTATTGTAGACATATAATGCCCTTGCTGAACAAAAGGCAGGATAGTCCTTACAGTTACCATTTTGAATGTTGGTATCCTTACATAACGATTCAATATTTTTAGATCCAGAACTGGTCTGAAGGAATTCTCCTTCTTTGGTACAATGAAGAGATTTGAATAAAACCCCAGCCCCTGTTCCAGAACTGGAACTGGCATAATTACTCCAGCCAACTCTAGATCTGAAACACATTTCAGAAATGCTTGAGCCTTCGCTGGGTTTACTAGGACACGGGAAAGAAAAAATCTCTTTGCAGGAGGCCTTAACTTGAAGCCAATTCTGTACCCTTCTGAAACAATGTTCTGAATCCAAAGATTGTGAACGGAATTGATCCAAATTTCTTTGAAAAAACGTAATCTGCCCCCTACTAGCTGAGCTGGAATGAGGGCCGCACCTTCATGTGGACTTAGGAGCTGGCTTTGGATTTCTAAAAGGCTTGGATTTATTCCAGACTGGAGATGGTTTCCAAACTGGTACCGCTCCTGAGGATGAAGGATCAGGCTTTTGTTCCTTGTTGTGACGAAAGGAATGAAAACAATTATTAGACCTAAATTTACCTTTAGATTTTTTATCCTGTGGTAAAAAAGTTCCTTTCCCTCCAGTAACAGTTGAGATAATAGAATCCAACTGAGAACCAAATAATTTATTACCCTGGAAAGAAAGGGAAAGCAGAGTAGACTTAGAAGACATATCAGCATTCCAAGTTTTAAGCCATAAAGCTCTTCTAGCTAAAATAGCTAGAGACATATACCTAACATCAACTCTAATGATATCAAAGATGGCATCACAAAAAAAATTATTAGCATGTTGAAGAAGATTAATAATGCTATGAGAATTATGATCTGTTACTTGTTGCGCTAAAGCTTCTAACCAAAAAGTTGAAGCTGCAGCAACATCCGCTAAAGATATAGCAGGTCTAAGAAGATTACCTGAACACAAGTAAGCTTTTCTTAGAAAGGATTCAATTTTCCTATCTAAAGGATCCTTAAAGGAAGTACCATCTGCCGTAGGAATAGTAGTACGCTTAGCAAGAGTAGAGACAGCCCCATCAACCTTAGAGATTTTGTCCCAAAACTCTAGTCTGTCAGATGGCACAGGATATAATTGCTTAAAACATTTAGAAGGAGTAAATGAATTACCCAAATTAATCCATTCCTTGGAAATTACTTCATAAATAGCATCAGGGACAGGAAAAACTTCTGGAATAACTACAGGAGATTTAAAAACCTTATCTAAACGTTTAGATTTAGTATCAAGAGGACTAGAATCCTCTATTTCTAACGCAATTAAGACTACTTTAAGTAAAGAACGAATAAATTCCATTTTAAATAAATATGAAGATTTATCAGCATCAACCTCTGAGACAGAATCCTCTGAACCAGAAGAACCATTATCAGAATCAGAATGATGATGTTCATTTAAAAATTCATCTGAAAAATGAGAAGTTTTAAAAGACTTTTTATGTTTACTAGAAGGAGGAATAACAGACATAGCCTTCTTAATGGATTTAGAAACAAAATCTCTTATGTTATCAGGAACACTCTGAGTATTAGATGTTGACGGAACAGCAACAGGTAATGTAACAGTACTAAAGGAAATATTATCTGCATTAACAAGTTTGTCATGACAATCAGTACAAACAACAGCTGGAGGAACAGATACCATAAGTTTACAGCAGATACACTTAGCTTTGGTAGCTCCAGCACCAGGCAGCGATTTTCCAGAAGTATCTTCTGACTCAGTTTCAACGTGGGACATCTTGCAATATGTAATAGAAAAAACAACATATAAAGCAAAATTGATCAAATTCCTTAAATGACAGTTTCAGGAATGGGAAAAAATGCCAGTGAACAAGCTTCTAGCAACCAGAAGCAATAATAAATGAGACTTAAATAATGTGTTGACAATAGTGACGCCCATATTTTTTTAAACGCCAAAAAAGATGCCCACATTATTTGGCGCCTAAATGCTTTTGGCGCCAAAAATGATGCCACATCCGGAGCACCGACACTTTTGGCACAAAAGAACGTAAAAAATGACGCAACTTCTGGCGACACGTATGACGCCGGAAACAGAAAAAAAAATTTGCGCCAAAAAAGTTTGCGCTAAGAATGACGCAACAAAATGAAGCATTTTCAGCCCCCGCGAGCCTAACAGCCCACAGGGAAAAAGTCAAATTTTAAGGTAAGAAAAAATTGATTTATTCATATGCATTATCCCAAATATGAAACTGACTGTCTGAAATAAGGAAAGTTGAACATCCTGAGTCAAGGCAAATAAATGTTTGAATACATATATTTAGAACTTTATAAAAAAGTGCCCAACCATAGCTTAGAGTGTCACAGAAAATAAGACTTACTTACCCCAGGACACTCATCTACATGTTGTAGAAAGCCAAACCAGTACTGAAACGAAAATCAGTAGAGGTAATGGTATATATATAAGAGTATATCGTCGATCTGAAAAGGGAGGTAAGAGATGAATCTCTACGACCGATAACAGAGAACCTATGAAATAGACCCCGTAGAAGGAGATCATTGAATTCAAATAGGCAATCCTCACATCCCTCTGACATTTACTGCACGCTGAGAGGAAAACCGGGCTCCAACCTGCTGCGGAGCGCATATCAACGTAGAATCTAGCACAAACTTACTTCACCACCTCCATAGGAGGCAAAGTTTGTAAAACTGATTTGTGGGTGTGGTGAGGGGTGTATTTATAGGCATTTTGAGGTTTGGGAAACTTTGCCCCTCCTGGTAGGAATGTATATCCCATACGTCACTAGCTCATGGACTCTTGCTAATTACATGAAAGAAAGAGTAATTTAGTGTTCAGTGTCCCTTTAATATTAAATATTAAAATATCTTTATCTGACAATGTCGCTGTTAATGAATTGTTTAGTCCATATGTTGATGTAATGAATGGGATGGAGCATGCAATTACAATCAAATATGCAATTTAAGGATATCATCAGGATTCTTTAATTATCCTTTACTCTTAAAGGGACATGAAACTCCAAATGTGTAATTGTATTAATTTGCATGATTCAAATCCAGCCTGTGATTTTAAAAAGCTTTCAAATATACTTTTTGTTTTCTAGTTTGTCTTTGAAAGTTTTATTAAGGAGCAACTATGCACTACTGTTATCTGAAGACATGTGTTGAACAAATGAGAATAGGCAATTTTGTGCATCAAACAATCAGCAGGTTATTCCCAGTAATGTATTGCTGATCCTGAGCCTACATAGGTATGATTTTCAACTAAGGATAACAATAGACTGAAGCAAGGTAGATAATAGAAGAAAATTATAAGGTTTTTGAAAATCACGTGTCTAAATCATAAAAGTTAAATGTTGGTTTTCATGTCCCTTTAATGATAAGAATAAATTATCACAGCATATGAGATGTATATTTCTCTAATCTGCACATATGTAAAAATGTGTTGATGTTGTCTAAATATAGACAAAAAATGTAAAACACTACCCAGGGGTAGAATATAAAATAGGCATGACCCTAAGATTACATCAAAATGAAGATATCAAGAATCGAAGGAATATCTTCAAATACTCATAAATTGAGATTTGGATTACAATGGAATTCCATCTCTGATTCGTGATTCTTCTTTGAAAATAACAAGAAGAGAGAATTAGAGTATCCATATAAATATAGATCAATGTGAATGGATTATGTAATGTTATGTCCAAGTTTGTAAGAGAAAGGTAAATTAAAATGAGACATACCATGCTGTGACGAACACAGGCTCGAGGTTCCAGCAACAACATCCATATCTGTAAAATATTCAATCAGGGTTGGATATCATTAATACAAATCAGGCCATGGACACGAACAATCAGATTTTTATATTCTAATTGACAAACTAAAATTATATTTGTATTCACGTGAGTTCATTGTTTACTAAATTAATGGATAAATAAAGAGATCATGTATTCTTATTTTCTATCTTTTATGTTGTTGTCTGTCGCTTTAAGTCATTTTGTGTCTTCTTGCATTGTCATCAATTGATAGAGATTATTCAATTTTTATTTTGATCTTGCTAGTATAGCTTTTATAATGTAGAATATTGTTAAAATGTATACGTTAATTAGTATATATGTGAAGAATACAGTATCCTTATTTACAAGTCTAAAGTTATGCCACTGTTACAGCAAACACATGTTCACGAGTGTGCGTCATTCTATCTTTCGTGATCATTGTGCAATGATTCAAAGCGGAATTGCGCATCTGTGATTTGACCAACATGTCTCAAGCAATGCCACTGTTACAGCAAACACATGTTCACGCGTGTGCCAATTCTATCTTTCGTGATAATTGCGCAATGATTCGAAGCGGAATTGCGCATCCGTGATTTGACCAACATGTCTAAAGTTATGCCACTGTTGCAGCAAACACATGTTCAAGTGTGTGCGCAATTCTAACTTTCGTGATCATTGCGCAATGATTCAAAGCGGAATTGCGCATCCGTGATAGACCAAGATGTCTAAAGTTATGCCACTGTTACAGCAAACACATGTTCACGTGTGTGCGCAATTCTATCTTTCATGATCATTGCGCAATGATTCAAAGCGGAATTGCACATCAGTGATTCTGAATTGATTTGGATATAGTAGTGTGATGAGTATCATTTCTAAAGACTTCAAATATATTTCCAATTGGGTGTATTACGAGATTCCAATTGTATATTTGTTAATATTGAATGATAACAATTAATATTTAGAACTGTGGTATGATTCGATAGTCAATGTATGAAATGGCGGATGATAAGGATTTCACGGATGCGCAATTTCATTTTCGCTCTGTGACGCAGATTCTGGAGAGTGCAAGAAACATCATTCCTATTTCATGTGTGACGAATCTAAATTCAGATATCTAAACATATGTAGCGTGTATTGTGAGATCTATATAGGTTGAATATATGACTATATACACATTGATTAAATATATACTCAAATATTAATAAATCATATGAAGTCTGATATTTACCTGGTTCAGCCTCTCGATTTTCATCTCCTAGGTCACCAGCTGCACTGGCCTCCGGGTCAGGACTTTCAGATCCAGCAGCTGGGAGGGAAGAAGAAGAAGCCGAGAAGCGAGAGGATCTAAATCTGTGGGGGACCCGGAGATTGAGGAGGTCTAATAAAGTCACCTCATAAGTTAGCAGGTACAGTTTCCGTGGGGGTGGAACTTTCTTTGCATCCCTCCGACTGGCTTTTACCCACTCCCTTATGAGGTCAACCTTCTTACTTAGCCGCAAGCTTATATCCCCGAACCTCTGCATGATTTCATCCTTGGTCCTCTGGATGCCACACACCAAATTAACATAATTGGTGATAGACACCCAGAGGGCCTTCTTAATGCTCTGCTTCGTTGACTTCTTCTTGTTCACAAACAGCTGCGGATAGAAGTCCTCAACGGCGTTGACCAGTGCTGCACTCTGCGGCTTGGTGAACCTGGGAGAAGTCATGTCTGCTAGGTTGGCATATTATATATATATATAATATATACTGTATAGCCCAGCAGGCATTAGAGAACTGACAAAAATGGCAACGTGTAATGGACTTGTATATGGTGAAGTAAACATGAGATGCACCATGGGACATGGTATCTGTACATCTGATTGGATAAAATATTGAAATTTTGTTATCATGTCTGTGAGACCATACTGACTCAAGTTATGTTTGTGTGATGAACTCTGATTGGCCGTTCCTTAATGTTTCATATCTTAGTAACTTCCATACACATACCTCCTGGGGGTGCTGTTACTACATTTTTCATGTAGACTTATTTGTAATTCATTGGACTGTTATGCGGATATGTGTGAAGCAGATTTAATATACATAATCCGTTAAATATTAAGATATTAAGTTTACATTTGATTTTTAGTAAATATAATCCAGTCACATTAGTAAATGTTCTACACATTTCAATGTTTAATATCGATCAGGTTATTTAATACAAATAATTTTTATTAATAAAAAGTAAACATTGTATGTATTTATTCTTTATTAAATAAATGTTGTGACTTATTGTGAAGTATTGACATTGCTCTATTAAATGTATTTATAATGCACATCGATTGTGTGCTATTGCGTGGCATTAGACTAGAATTTTTAAATATGCGAATCTCGTGTTGCAAGATATGTTTTCCACGCTATATTTCAGAAATGCGTAATTTCTAGTTATAATGGCCGGAACTTGGATAATATGTTTATAAATTTTAAAATACACGTTTGTTCATTATTAGTAAATAAACCTCAAGCTTGTATTTGTCTGAACTGCTCACATATGTTTATGTGCAATGGCGTCTTTATTTTTAAAGGGACATTACACCCAAATATTTTCTTAAAATGATCCGGAGAGAGAATACATTTTTATAATTTAAAATGTAACTCAATCAATTTAGATTATTCTTTAGCTATTCTTTACAGAAGAAATTGCAATGTACATGGTTGAACCAATCACACAAGGCATCTATGTGCATCCACCAATCTTTAGCTACTGAGCATATTTAGATATGGTTGTAAAGGAAATAATATCAAAAGAATGAATTAAAATAGATTATATAATTACATTTTAATGTTTAAAATTATATTTTATTTAGGAATCCTGAAAGAAACGCTTTTGAATTACCGTCCCTTTAATGAACTAATATGCAATCTTGAACTTGATCTAAATACATCTGTCTAAACATTGTAAATATGTATTGTTGGCTACCCACAAATAAGTAGATATTTCACAGTAATGCTTTGCTGATCATAAACCTATGCATCTCCATTTCTCAAACTTAGGCTAACATGAGAATAAAGCATATTTGTATTACCTTCTGTATTGTTTGCCCCACTGTGAATGAAATATCTTCCAATGGCTGTATTTGTTCAGCTTTACCTTAAAGGGACATTAAGCTATATGTTCTTTCCTAATTTAGATGGATAATACAATGTTAAAACATCATCAAATTTAGTTTGATTATCTCAGCTTTTATCGCTTGATATTCTTTACTGAAAATCATATCTAGATAGGCTCTGTTGCTGCCGATTGGTGGTTGCACATAGATGCCTTGTGTCACTGTCTAACCCATGTGCATTGCTATTTCTTAAACAAAGGATATCTAAAGACTTAATCTAATTATATAATAGAAGTAAATTTAAATGCTGTTTTAAAAGATATGTATTATCTCTCTGAATCATTAAATTCAATTTTAGTTTGAATGTCCCTTTAAGGACAAAACCATTAGGAATATGTGGAGTTAACATTGTAGAAATAAACAAAACTAAAGGGGAATGGAAATACCTATAGATATGTGATATCTATCCAACAGGTAAAGAGTATAATTGCTAGAAATTATCATTTGATATATCTATAGTTAACTGACCCTTCAAATAACTCCACTAGAGCTAAAAAGTAATCAATATGGCATACAATAACTAGCTTGGTATAAATGTGAAATTAACTTACTTTTTATTTAAAGATAATTTCTAACATATTACCTTAAAAATAATTAAAGCCGGGACTTCCGGTAGGCGGCCGATGCTGTGAGACGCAGGATTGCAGAGCTCCGGGTGCCTTAACTCGCAATCTGGGGTCCTGCCAGCAAATTTAAGGCAAAAAGTTAGATTCCTTGGCAGGGCAAACTTAACCACTGCCGGACCAGTATAACGAGGAGCGAATGAGACCCGCTCCCCCACCGGCAAGCAAAAAAAGAGAGCTGAAGTAGAAGGCGGGAGACCGCGACCGCGGTCAGAGTCACAGTATCTACTCCCTTGGCGAGGAAGGAGAAAAAGTGCCCAGATTAAGGAAAACCGGTACTGTGAAGTCCGGTGAATGAGGGGTGAGTGAGAACACCACATTGACAAAGTTACGGCTGGTGCAGAGGGTAACGACGCCACGGCCGCCATCTTGCCTGCTGCTCTGTCTGAGGCCTAGAAAGAAGTTATTACAGAGGCAGTGAGGGGAGACCTTTATCATTACAGAGATCCCTAGCATTGACTCAAGGAAAACAGAGGGGGTAATTTATAGGGGGCACTCGGCACAAAGGAAAGAACACCACAAGTCAGGATACACCCCAGCTGCTGATTCATGTGAATGAGTTTTTATGGCCTTGATAGCAACAGTGCAGAGACCACCTTCAATAAGGAGATATATTGAGACTTTGAGGGACTTTTTACTAACTTATTCCCCTTGTTATCTGGAAAGTGCAGAGCATCTGTGTTTATACTCCCTGAGGTCTTCACCCTCTTACTCTTGCTGAATATACAGATGTCTCCTGTAAACTATCCGGAGAGGAAAGATGATGCACAGAGATTACCTATGAAGTAAAAGTTATGCAGTACACTAAACCCCCGCAATCTGCAGGCACACATCAATGTGAAGTTTAATTAACTAGGATCTAGCTGCCTGCAAGTTTTATTCTGGCTGCAGGACATAACTCTTCTCCCTACACTTTATCTACCTCTTACATCATATACTGGAAGGGAAGGCACTCTTTCTAACAGGTGCATGCAGAAATACTATACTAGTTTTGTCAAAACCACTGACGCCATGTCCGGCAGGCAAAAACACCAAGAACAGAAATCTAAAGTTGTGGCTGAGGTACATACAGCAGAAAATATGGCCATAGAAACTGCGGAGGAGAGCGTGACAGACACCCACCTCATCGTCTCCCAGATCTCGGCTCTATTCCTGCCTAAAATAGAACAGTTACAGACAGGGATGGACTCTTTGTCATCAGATTTCAAGTCCTTTTCCTCTAGACTCCATCATGTTGAGCAGAGAGTGGGTGATGGAGAAGTCTTGCAGAGAGAGAGTTCTACAAGGATTACAGCATTGGAGGCCCAAAACAAAATATTGCTTGACAAGGTTGACGACCTAGAAAACCGTTCGAGGCGCAACAATCTGTGCATTGTTGGACTGCCGGAAACTGTGCCTAATACAGATCTAATTGAATTTGCTGAACGCACCTTGCCCACTTTGCTAAAACTGAGACCTGAGGACATACCATGTACTGTTGAGAGAGCCCACAGAGTGGGTAACACCAGTCAAGACCAGAAAAACATGAGGGGGCCCCGTCAAGTGATGATCCGATATCTAAACTTTAAGGACAAGATCTTGCTCCTAAGAGCCTATCGCCAGAATTCTCCCCTGAGTTTTGAGGGGGAAAAAATCCTGATTTTTCAGGATTACTCTGCTGAGATATCTAGGAGAAGAAGGGAGTTCTTACCCTATTGTAAGTCGCTAACAGAAGAAGGCCGTCCCTTTTCCCTGATGTTCCCAGCACGGCTTAGGCTCCAGACCCAGCAGGTTTCATGAACACTAGTCGAGGGTTTTTCGAAGATCCTAAACAACTTCAGAAGTTCTTGAGGCAGGAGCAAAACCCTGCAGCAGAAGATACCTGAGAGAGAGAAGATTCACCCCAGGAGATGGTAAAAGGGTTCTGGACATTTATCTTGTAGGTTGGGAGGGGAGGAAGTTGCTGGACTCTAGAAAGATCATTTCTTAAACGATACCTCTTAGAATAGAAGGGGTTGATTATTGGTTTTTTTTTCTTGTTTTCTCCTTCTCTCTCACTCCTCTTTCCCTTTTTCCTGTGTTCATAAGTTGAATAACTATCAAGAATACATTAGCATACTCTAGCCAAGATGCCAAGGGAGAAGGGACAATATGTTTCAAATTAGACATAGCTACTGTTCATTAAAGTGAGTTATTGATCCCTAATTTTAAAATCTTCCTTCAAAGATCTTAGAAGATACTTACGAGTGTGTAGTGACAAACACTTAGATAGTGAAAAAACATAATTTATGTAAGAACTTACCTGATAAATTCATTTCTTTCATATTAGCAAGAGTCCATGAGCTAGTGACGTATGGGATATACATTCCTACCAGGAGGGGCAAAGTTTCCCAAACCTCAAAATGCCTATAAATACACCCCTCACCACACCCACAAATCAGTTTAATGAATAGCCAAGAAGTGGGGTGATAAAAAAGTGCGAAAGCATATAAAATAAGGAATTGGAATAATTGTGCTTTATACAAAAACATAACCACCACAAAAAAGGGCGGGCCTCATGGACTCTTGCTAATATGAAAGAAATGAATTTATCAGGTAAGTTCTTACATAAATTATGTTTTCTTTCATGTAATTAGCAAGAGTCCATGAGCTAGTGACGTATGGGATAATGACTACCCAAGATGTGGATCTTTCCACACAAGAGTCACTAGAGAGGGAGGGATAAAATAAAGACAGCCAATTCCTGCTGAAAAAAATCCACACCCAAAATAAAGTTTAACGAAAAACATAAGCAGAAGATTCAAACTGAAACCGCTGCCTGAAGTACTTTTCTACCAAAAACTGCTTCAGAAGAAGAAAATACATCAAAATGGTAGAATTTAGTAAAAGTATGCAAAGAGGACCAAGTTGCTGCTTTGCAGATCTGGTCAACCGAAGCTTCATTCCTAAACGCCCAGGAAGTAGAAACTGACCTAGTAGAATGAGCTGTAATTCTCTGAGGCGGAGTTTTACCCGACTCAACATAGGCAAGATGAATTAAAGATTTCAACCAAGATGCCAAAGAAATGGCAGAAGCTTTCTGGCCTTTTCTAGAACCGGAAAAGATAACAAATAGACTAGAAGTCTTACGAAAAGATTTCGTAGCTTCAACATAATATTTCAAAGCTCTAACAACATCCAAAGAATGCAACGATTTCTCCTTAGAATTCTTAGGATTAGGACATAATGAAGGAACCACAATTTCTCTACTAATGTTGTTGGAATTCAAAACTTTAGGTAAAAATTCAAAAGAAGTTCGCAACACCGCCTTATCCTGATGAAAAATCAGAAAAGGAGACTCACAAGAAAGAGCAGATAATTCAGAAACTCTTCTGGCAGAAGAGATGGCCAAAAGGAACAAAACTTTCCAAGAAAGTAATTTAATGTCCAATGAATGCATAGGTTCAAACGGAGGAGCTTGAAGAGCTCCCAGAACCAAATTCAAACTCCAAGGAGGAGAAATTGACTTAATGACAGGTTTTATACGAACCAAAGCTTGTACAAAACAATGAATATCAGGAAGAATAGCAATCTTTCTGTGAAAAAGAACAGAAAGAGCAGAGATTTGTCCTTTCAAAGAACTTGCGGACAAACCCTTATCTAAACCATCCTGAAGGAACTGTAAAATTCTCGGTATTCTAAAAGAATGCCAGGAAAAATGATGAGAAAGACACCAAGAAATATAAGTCTTCCAGACTCTATAATATATCTCTCGAGATACAGATTTACGAGCCTGTAACATAGTATTAATCACAGAGTCAGAGAAACCTCTTTGACCAAGAATCAAGCGTTCAATCTCCATACCTTTAAATTTAAGGATTTCAGATCCTGATGGAAAAAAGGACCTTGTGACAGAAGGTCTGGTCTTAACGGAAGAGTCCACGGTTGGCAAGAGGCCATCCGGACAAGATCCGCATACCAAAACCTGTGAGGCCATGCCGGAGCTACCAGCAGAACAAACGAGCATTCCTTCAGAATCTTGGAGATTACTCTTGGAAGAAGAACTAGAGGCGGAAAGATATAGGCAGGATGATACTTCCAAGGAAGTGATAATGCATCCACTGCCTCCGCCTGAGCATCCCGGGATCTGGACAGATACCTGGGAAGTTTCTTGTTTAGATGGGACGCCATCAGATCTATTTCTGGAAGTTCCCACATTTGAACAATCTGAAGAAATACCTCTGGGTGAAGAGACCATTCGCCCAGATGCAACGTTTGGCGACTGAGATAATCCGCTTCCCAATTGTCTACACCTGGGATATGAACCGCAGAGATTAGACAGGAGCTGGATTCCGCCCAAACCAAAATTCGAGATACTTCTTTCATAGCCAGAGGACTGTGAGTCCCTCCTTGATGATTGATGTATGCCACAGTTGTGACATTGTCTGTCTGAAAACAAATGAACGATTCTCTCTTCAGAAGAGGCCAAAACTGAAGAGCTCTGAAAATTGCACGGAGTTCCAAAATATTGATCGGTAATCTCACCTCCTGAGATTCCCAAACTCCTTGTGCCGTCAGAGATCCCCACACAGCTCCCCAACCTGTGAGACTTGCATCTGTTGAAATTACAGTCCAGGTCGGAAGCACAAAAGAAGCCCCCTGAATTAAACGATGGTGATCTGTCCACCATCTTAGAGAGTGTCGAACAATCGGTTTTAAAGATATTAATTGAGATATCTTCGTGTAATCCTTGCACCATTGCTTCAGCATACAGAGCTGAAGAGGTCGCATGTGAAAACGAGCAAAGGGGATCGCGTCCGATGCAGCAGTCATAAGACCTAGAATTTCCATGCATAAGGCTACCGAAGGGAATGATTGTGACTGAAGGTTTCGACAAGCTGTAATCAACTTTAGACGTCTCTTGTCTGTTAAAGACAGAGTCATGGACACTGAATCCATCTGGAAACCCAGAAAGGTTACCCTTGTCTGAGGAATCAAAGAACTTTTGGTAAATTGATCCTCCAACCATGATCTTGAAGAAACAACACAAGTCGATTCGTATGAGATTCTGCTAAATGTAAAGACTGAGCAAGTACCAAGATATCGTCCAAATAAGGAAATACCACAATACCCTGTTCTCTGATTACAGACAGCAGGGCACCGAGAACCTTTGTAAAAATTCTTGGAGCTGTAGCTAGGCCAAACGGCAGAGCCACAAACTGGTAATGCTTGTCCAGAAACGAGAATCTCAGGAACTGATAATGATCTGGATGAATCGGAATATGCAGATATGCATCCTGTAAATCTATTGTGGACATATAATTCCCTTGCTGAACAAAAGGTAAGATAGTCCTTACAGTTACCATCTTGAACGTTGGTATCCTTACATAACGATTCAATATTTTTAGATCCAGAACTGGTCTGAAAGAATTCTCCTTCTTTGGTACAATGAAGAGATTTGAATAAAACCCCATCCCCTGTTCCGGAACTGGAACTGGCATAATTACTCCAGTCAACTCTAGATCTGAAACACATTTCAGAAATGCTTGAGCTTTTACTGGATTTACTGGGACACGGGAAAGAAAAAATCTCTTTGCAGGAGGTCTCAACTTGAAACCAATTCTGTACCCTTCTGAAACAATGCTCTGAATCCAAAGATTGTGAACAGAATTGATCCAAATTTCCTTGAAAAAACGTAACCTGCCCCCTACCAGCTGAGCTGGAATGAGGGCCGCACCTTCATGTGGACTTAGAAGCAGGCTTTGCCTTTCTAGCTGGCTTGGATTTATTCCAGACTGGAGATGGTCTCCAAACTGAAACTGCTCCTGAGGATGAAGGATCAGGCTTTTGTTCTTTGTTGAAACGAAAGGAACGAAAACGATTATTAGCCCTGTTTTTACCTTTAGATTTTTTATCCTGTGGTAAAAAAGTTCCTTTCCCACCAGTAACAGTTGAAATAATGGAATCCAACTGAGAACCAAATAATTTGTTACCCTGGAAAGAAATGGAAAGTAAAGTTGATTTAGAAGCCATATCAGCATTCCAAGTTTTAAGCAATAAAGCTCTTCTAGCTAAAATAGCTAGAGACATAAACCTGACATCAACTCTGATAATATCAAAAATGGCATCACAGATAAAATTATTAGCATGTTGAAGAAGAATAATAATATCATGAGAATCACGATGTGTTACTTGTTGCGCTAAAGTTTCCAACCAAAAAGTTGAAGCTGCAGCAACATCAGCCAAAGATATAGCAGGTCTAAGAAGATTACCTGAACACAGATAAGCTTTTCTTAGAAAGGACTCAATTTTCCTATCTAGAGGATCCTTAAACGAAGTACCATCTGACGTAGGAATAGTAGTACGTTTAGCAAGGGTAGAAATAGCCCCATCAACTTTAGGGATCTTGTCCCAAAATTCTAATCTGTCAGACGGCACAGGATATAATTGCTTAAAACGTTTAGAAGGAGTAAATGAATTACCCAAATTATCCCATTCTTTGGAAATTACTGCAGAAATAGCATTAGGAACACGAAAAACTTCTGGAATAACCACAGGAGCTTTAAATACCTTATCTAAACGTTTAGAATTAGTATCAAGAGGACCAGAATCCTCTATTTCTAAAGCAATTAGTACTTCTTAAGTAAAGAACGAATAAATTCCATTTTAAATAAATATGAAGATTTATCAGCATCAACCTCTGAGACAGAATCCTCTGAACCAGAGGAATCATCAGAATCAGAATGATGATGTTCAGTTAAAAATTCATCTGTAGGGAGAGAAGTTTTAAAAGATTTTTTACGTTTACTAGAAGGAGAAATAACAGACATAGCCTTCTTTATGGATTCAGAAACAAAATCTCTTATATTATCAGGAACATTCTGCACCTTAGATGTTGAAGGAACTGCAACAGGCAATGGTACTTTACTAAAGGAAATATTATCTGCTTTAACAAGTTTGTCATGACAATCAATACAAACAACAGCTGGAGGAATAGCTACCAAAAGTTTACAGCAGATACACTTAGCTTTGGTAGATTCAGCACTTGACAGCCATTTTCCTGTAGTATCTTCTGACTCAGATGCAACGTGAGACATCTTGCAATATGTAAGAGAAAAAACAACATATATATAAAGCAAAATTGATCAAATTCCTTAAATGACAGTTTCAGGAATGGGAAAAAATGCCAAAGAACAAGCTTCTAGCAACCAGAAGCAATAAAAAATGAGACTTAAATAATGTGGAGACAAAAGTGACGCCCATATTTTTTCGCGCCAAATAAGACGCCCACATTATTTGGCGCCTAAATGCTTTTTGGCGCCAAAAATGACGCCAAATCCGGAACGCCAACATTTTTGGCGCAAAATAACGTCAAAAAATGACGCAACTTCCGGCGACACGTATGACGCCGGAAACGGAAATAAAAGTCCGCGCCAAGAATGACGCAATAAAATGAAGCATTTTCAGCCCCCGCGAGCCTAACAGCCCACAGGGAAAAAGTCAAATTTTAAGGTAAGAAAAATGTTAAATTAAAATGCATTATCCCAAATATGAAACTGACTGTCTGAAAATAAGGAAAGTTGAACATTCTGAGTCAAGGCAAATAAATGTTTGAATACATATATTTAGAACTTTATAAACAAAGTGCCCAACCATAGCTAGGAGTGTCACAGAAAATAAGACTTACTTACCCCAGGACACTCATCTACATATAGCAGATAGCCAAACCAGTACTGAAACGAGAATCAGCAGAGGTAATGGTATATATAAGAGTATATCGTCGATCTGAAAAGGGAGGTAAGAGATGAATCTCTACGACCGATAACAGAGAACCTATGAAATAGACCCCTTAGAAGGAGATCACTGCATTCAAATAGGCAATACTCTCCTCACATCCCTCTGACATTCACTGCACGCTGAGAGGAAAACCGGGCTCCAACTTGCTGCGGAGCGCATATCAACGTAGAATCTAGCACAAACTTACTTCACCACCTCCATCGGAGGCAAAGTTTGTAAAACTGATTTGTGGGTGTGGTGAGGGGTGTATTTATAGGCATTTTGAGGTTTGGGAAACTTTGCCCCTCCTGGTAGGAATGTATATCCCATACGTCACTAGCTCATGGACTCTTGCTAATTACATGAAAGAAAGCACTTAGATAACCCGATGTGAATTACCTCTGGGCCCAGATTGGTGGAAGGGGAGAGGGATTTCACCGATCTTTAGGAGCTCAAGCAGATAGGGAAATAAAACTTGTATGTCTTTAAATAAGTAAGTAAGCTCCTTAGACACCATCATCAAGTTAACCCACTTTCCTAATTCAGTGAACACCTAGGAGGGAGTAGGGAAGGTAAAACCTAAAGTGTTTAATCGCTTAATATGAAACTTATTCTCAAAGGGAAGAGTTACCATTAGTTCAATTCAATGTTGTTTAGCCGTTTGCTTTTGAACCTAGTCTTAAGGGGGAGATGTACTGTATTATATTACACTGTTCCGTTAAAGTTTCATGAACACTAGTCGAGGGTTGAAGGAAAACTGGTGTACATTGTCAAAAAATCTTATGAGTGTTCAAACATGTTATTTATGTTGTTTAATCACTGTTTTTTTATTTAGCCAACAGGATGCTCACCTCTCTCCCGGGGGCCCAGTGAAGGGGGGGATAAGTCTTAACCGACAGATCATAATCATTAAAAGGATGATACTCTCAAGGTATTTCACGACTGCTACATCACACCATACTATAAGATCATACATACTAGCACAGAACATACATAAAAGATTACATTATGTTGCCTAGTAACCTATCCATAACATGCTGGAACGTAGGGGGCATTACCTCACCGCAAAAGCGTAGATCAATATTGAGGTACTTACATTCTAGAGGGACCGATATCGCTATTTTAGAAGAGACGCACCTATCACAACTAGAGCACCAGAAATTGAAACAGAATTGGGTAGGGGAAGTGATCTACACG
This sequence comes from Bombina bombina, assembly GCF_027579735.1. Lineage (NCBI taxonomy): Eukaryota > Metazoa > Chordata > Amphibia > Anura > Bombinatoridae > Bombina > Bombina bombina. Next base: position 1,077,194,606 of record NC_069499.1, read on the forward strand.
ACATACGAACAGCGGAGGGCTAGGGGCGTGGCGATCTTATTTAAGAAAAACTTACAATACACCATTATTAAAACACAGATTGACCGGGAGGGAAGATATGTCATGTTACAGCTGGAGGTGGAAGGGTTGTCCTTCGCGTTGGTAGGGGTATATGGCCCGCAAACCCAAAAATCATTGTTTTGGAGGACACTACACTCTGAAGTAATAAAGTTCACTACCTCACCTATCCTCATTGGAGGAGATTTCAATATTGCCCCCCAGGTCCCCGCAGATAGATTTTCCAACCCAGATAGGAAAGCCCCCTCAGCCTTGAGAGTGCAGAATTCTAGGAAGGAATCTTTGGTAATTCACACACTGGCGAGATCCTTGAACTTGCAGGATGTGTGGAGAGCCAAATATCCGGAAAGCAGGGAGTTTACGTGCATGTCAGTAGCAAAGGACACACTTTCGAGACTAGACTACTTTTTGGTCTCTGCGAGTCTTTGCCCGAGGGTAGTAGAGGCAATAATAGACCCCATAACAATTTCGGATCACGCTCCAGTAATAGTGAAAATTCAAACAGGCTGTGCTACCCGTACACCTAATAGGTGGGTTTTTCCAACATACCTTTATAAAGATCCCAATTTCTACAGGCATATTTTGGGGGAATGGCGCTCTTACGTAGACCTTAACAAGACACACTTAGAGAATCCCCTTCTGTTCTGGGAAACGGCCAAGGCTGTTTTAAGAGGAGTCATATCAGCCTATGCCACATCAATTAAGAAACAAAGCAAACTAACTTCAGATCAGTATCTAACACGCCTCATTAATGCAAGAAATAGGTACCTCAGAAATCCCAATGCAGTAAACAGACAAAAATATAAGGAAGCCAAAACGCTGAGAAACAACTATATCTTTCAACAATCTAACAAAGCTTATGCTAAATTGCAAGCTAGGTATTACAGGTTTGGGAGCAAAACCGGGAAACTACTAGCTAGAGTGACCAAGCTGACTAGAAAGAGAAATTCTATCCTAGCTATAAAACAAGGAGAGACTACTTATAATAAAGACGCAGACATCCAAGCAGCTTTCACTAATTTTTATAAAGAGCTATACTCTAAGCAACACATACACGACTCAGACAGAGACAGATTTTGGAACGATATTCAGTTACCCAAAGTAGATCAGACCCAACTCCGGGGAATTAACTCCCCCATTACCCCAGAAGAAATAGTAGCCACAATAAAAGATTTAAAACTGGAGAAGGCCCCGGGCCCTGATGGACTACCGGCGGAATTCTACAAAATCATGGGGTCAGATGTTGCTGAGTCCCTGGCGAGGCTATTTAATGGATTGCTAGAAGATACTGTGATGCCCTCGGCTAGACTCGCAGAGGCCCACATTAGTATTATACCAAAGGAAGGGCGTGATCCCCTCCTGACCCAGTCTTACCGGCCTATATCCCTGCTAAACCAGGATTATAAAATCCTAACAAAAATCCTGGCGAATAGGCTGGCGGGAGTCTTACCATCCCTCATTCATAGTGACCAGACCGGTTTTGTTAAGGGGAGATCTTCTGTGACAAACATCAGAAAAATCCAAACAGTCATACAGTATTATTGGGAGGTGTCACGAGACAGTAAAAAGAGGGAACGCCACACAGAAGCAGCTTTACTGCTAATTGATGCTGAAAAGGCCTTCGATAAGGTCTTGTGGGAGCACCTTTTCTACACTCTGGGGAAGATGGGGATAGAAGGCTCATTTGTACAGGCGTTATCCAATCTATATAAGACCCCACAAGCCTCCATTCTGGTGAATGGAGCGGCTTCACCCCCTTTCATGCTTCACAGGGGCACGAGACAGGGATGCCCCCTGTCTCCGCTTCTGTTTGACATAGCAATAGAGCCCCTGGCGTGGAGAATTAGAAATCACTTAGAGGGAATGCAGATAGGGGAAACAGTCTCACATATCTCGCTTTTTGCTGATGACATGGTATTATTTGTTCAAGACCCCTGTAGGAACATTCCTAGATTGATCGAACTAATTAGGGACTTCAAGATTTCCGGATATGTGATCAACACAGATAAAACTGAGCTAATATGGCTGTTAACCAAAGGTGACAAGCAGATACCAAACTTTGATTTCAAGGTAGTAGAAGGGAACTTTAAATATTTGGGAATAACCCTTAATTTAGATCCCCGGAAGTGGTACTCGATAAACTACGGCCCCCTGCTTGGTCAATTGAAGAACATGCTCAAAACATGGTCCCCGCTCCCGTTGTCCCTCTCGGGCAGAGTTGGACTTATAAAAATGGTGTACTTTCCAAAGATTCTCTACTTCTTTCAGACACTCCCATTCCTACTTAAAAAATCAGACCTAAAGGAAGTAAAACAGACGGTCCTTAAATTCATATGGTCTAACAAAAAGCACAGAGTTAGCTACCTAAAGCTTACAGCTTCCCGTGAGATGGGGGGTCTGGCGTTACCTAACTTTGAATTCTATAATTGGGCAGCTCAGTGCAAGTTCGCCATTGACTGGTTGACAGGGCAGGAAAGATTTACAAACACTAACTTAGAGAACACATTAATAAAACCTTGGACATTAAATATGTTACCACACATGACCCACTCACAGGCAACTAAGTATCTGACAGACATTGATCTACTCAGCCAACCCGCGAGAGCGTGGAGGCTAACATGTAAACAGTTAGGAGGTAATAATAGACTACTAACCTTCTTGCCATGGGGGGGGGGACCCTGAATTTCCTGCGGGATTTACATCTGAGGCTTTTAAGCATTGGAGGGAAAGGGGACTGCGTACTGTGGGGCAAGCCTTAATTCCAGGAGGGAATCACATGCAAACATTTGAAGCCCTGAGGCAGACATTTGGGTTGCCTAGAACACATCACTACGCGTACCTTCAGGCTAGGCATTACTATGAGGCACTGCTCAGGGAGGGAAGGGGAGTGGAACAGGCGCAGATTCTGCAAATTGAGCATTTAGTAGAACAAGGTAATACGTCCATTTCTCCGCTCTACAAGAGCTTGAACAGGGGGGTGAACTCATCATGCACGAATAAAATTGCCGAGGTCTGGAGCTCCTTATTGGGTGAGCAGATTTCTAGTAAGGAGATAGAGGAAAGCATTCTTAAGGTTAAACGAGCTACTCTTTCATCTGAGATGAGAGAATCACATTTCAAACTCATACACGACAGCTATATAACTCCCAGGAAATATCAGAAATGGAAAACCGACAGGGAGGACAAATGCCCAAAGTGTGGTAAGAGAGAAGCAGGCATTAGACACATGATGTGGAAATGCCCTAAGATAGTTAAATTCTGGAAAATGACAACGTATTGGGCAAACCTTAGTATGCATACACGCACTCATGACCTGACGTTTAAAAATATCATACTGCTAGACTTTGGATAAGTTCCGAGAGATTCTAAGCTATTTATGGCCAACATAGTTCTAGTAGCTAGACGCTTAATCTTCCAAAATTGGATCAAACGTAACCCACCTACTGTAGCACAGTTGAAACAGGCACTCCTTAACCAATTGTTTATTGAGCAGTCAGATGGGTTGGGAGACATGACTAAGAGAGTGAAATCTTTTATCACAAAGTGGGAACCCTTCATCCACACACTCCCAGCGACTCTAAGTAACATGATTATAGCACCGTTCAAACATACAGACTACATACTTGAGGCTAATTTGAGAGGGGAGTGGAACTAGACTACAATAGGAATTGTGAGAGATGGGAGGAGAGGTGAAGCAATCCGAGTTGGCGAATGTTGTTTAGGGTAATATTGTTGGTATTATGTTTATGTTAAAAAACTGTGTCCTACAGGAGGACTGAACTAAGGTTCATAGGCTTCTATACTATGTTTTGAAGGAACTGTATTTCTCCAGGACATTCTCTTTGACCTCACTACAGATGAAGAAGCAGTGGACTCAGCCTATTATTAAGAACTACAAGCTATGTTGTAATTTTGTGTTGATGTGCTCATGTTGAGTATGAGATGTTCTGTTCTTCCTCTATGTGGCACACAAAAATAAAGATATTTAAAAAAAAAAATAAAAAAAAATAATTAAAGCCGAATAACCTATATTTAGTGTAAGAATGTTTTTGGATACCTAAGAAAGATTATAGAGATTAGAATGTTAATCTAACATTCAACTACACTGTAACTTTAATGTAAGTTAAACACTTTTATTTCTTAAAAGGGAAATGAACAAAGTTGTTCTGTATAATTTAGACTACATATCCTCGTCATAAACATTTTATGATTTTAACATCTATGAATCACACAATAAAAGCATAGATAGATGTATTTAACTCCAACTTAAATTTTGTAAGATACTTAACTTTAAAATTATCTGAATAAGCTGTGTTGATATTTTTCATTCAATACATTAAACAAAATTAGTATATTTGATATCAGTCATGTGCTTGTAAAATAGATAACTAATATTTTGTTTACATGTCAGAATATTAGATGGATATATTTATTCTTATCTTACTGTGATAGAAATATGTCTTAAATAATATGTATTTAAAAAAAATGAAAAAGAAAAATATATAGTATGAAAATAAATTTATTGACAAAAAAAAAGGAAATTCATCACAGATGAAACTCTGAAAAAGAAAGAAAAGAAATATTAAAAACATTAGTCATTTAGGTTATTTAATGAACACATGTCTTAACATATTCATGAAATCTAATAATTGTTAAATCATCTTGTGTCTATGCTCTAACATGTATTTTTTTGTCTTGATATTAAAAACAGGTTCATACTTTAAATCTATATCTATCCATAATTTGAAATGAATCCCATTATATTGCCTAATCAATAGTTGAATTACACATTAGCATTTAAAATTAGACAAAATAATGCATATCAATTTTTTTAAATATTTTTATATTGGATTGTACGAGGAACATAATTGAATGAAATATTTCATGTCCCTTCAAATAATATACCTCTATATCAACTATAAAATGTATCCCATTGTCTGATTGGTCAGAATATGAGTCCTCTCTAGCACAAAGTAGGGGTAATGTATCTAAAATAAACATATTCTAATATAGGACATGTATACATTCCTAATTCTTTGAACATTCTTCCTCTTATGATTCTTAAAAAGCATGCATTGTGCAAACTAACCTGGATGTATGGTTTTTGAAAGGCAATTATCTTCATAATATCAGCTTATCTTCATTAGGTGTCTTATTCATCATTTTCAAAATAGAGGATTGTGAAATACCATCTAAAAAAAATAATAAATCTAAGTGTCTCCAATAGGATGCATCCACAGTCTTGTTCCATAGAATTGTTTAGAAAGAAAGAGAAAAATGAAGGGCTTATGTAGCACTCATTCCTATCCTAATAGTATAATACTTAAACAATAATTTTAATAGTAAGTTTTAAAATCACAGATAACCTCTGTGTTCCACTTTAAATAATTATTCTTATCCCAATCCTAAAACAGCGTGCATCACCTCCCTGTTTCCTGGCCGATAGCAGGAAACGTCGGCTTCAGGTGACAGAGGTGATAACACGCTATAGCTAAAATAAACATTTAAACTTGAAGGTGTAGTTCTAATAACAAACGCGTTTCAGACGATGTAACGTCCTTTCTCAATGTTGAACTAATTGTAAATGATCAAGCCGATGCCTCAAACTTTGCTGTCTTATAAGCGTCTAGTCTATTCTGGGTAGCCAATCCTGTGCTGATAATCTTACACCCCCCCGCACATATTAGAAACCGGCTAACTGCTGATAGGTTAAGCTGCGTGACGTATTGTGTTCATGTTTAGACCTATCGTATGTCTTTGTTTTCACACGCCTTTTCCTACTTTATGTTAGCGATATTCTTTACTGAGCTGGATATGAGTGTAAAATGTTTGCTGTAACAGGTTAGCCCAATCTATAGCTTCAAACAGATATCTTTGAATTACTTGGATGATAAATATTAGGGGAGATTTAGTGAGAAGAATTTTAGAGGATACACTCATTATGGATTTCAATAGACATACAAATAACAAACAACGTTCGTCATAGAGAGTCTGGTTATGTTTAATTCTACAATATTAAACGAGTATTATTTTACCTAAATGGAATATTGTAGATACAGTAAAACTTAGATTTAAATGGAGGTAATGGTATGGATTAGTTGTCAAACAATTATTTTGATCTTATAACTGTATGCTAATGAGACTCAAGATAGTTTGTTCTGATGTTCTCAAACTAAGATCTATGTAGTACAAATCTTTCTCTCTTTGCACATACGTATTTATGTACTGGAGTACACATACAAACATGGTATAGATATTCGTTCTCATGCTTATCCATAACCTAAAGGAAAGAATCATCATATTGAGTGACATTTCCACTTGTTATGTTCTAGTTTGAAAATCTAGAAATGCTCGGTATATTATAATAGATTGTATTGTATCTTGTAGTATATATGAAAAGGGGAAAAAATAAATAGTTACATATTCCACTTTTAATATATCTTCATCTTTGTATACCATTATCATGTATATAATAAATAAATAAAGTACTTATACATAGTATTACTAGTTTCACATGTTATCTTAGAGGGGGGCAAAATCAATAAGTAGATACCTCTACATTTCGCTCCAATGTGTATTATTTATGTCATCATTGGTATGTTTAAAGAGACCATATACACAAGGATACATGACGTCTTTTAGAAATTATAATGAGTCCGTAGACCAAGATGGAAGATCATATAGTTATATTACTTTTGCTTATATTCTTGGATCTAATTTTAACCCAATAACCCATATTTATAAGTTCCATTTACCATCTCTATATTAATGGAGTGTTATTTATAAGTAGACCCAATAATTATTATTCTCATTCATTCCATTTGGAATCACTGTGTTGAGATTAAAGATACACTTAGTTTCCATTTTAAGTAACCTCTGTTCTGTTTCGCCTCCCCTAATTCCTGGTCTCAATCTCTCAAGACCCCAGCATTTAAAGGTTTTAGTGTTGCTGTTATGGAATTGTAAAAAATGCCTTGCAACACTAGTAATTTTTTTTACCATTTTCTATGTCATTTTTTGCTGTTCTTATATTACTGAGATGTTCTGTCATCCGTGTTCCCAAAGTTCTAGTTGTAATACCTACGTAATATAAATTACAATTACATGTTAGAGAGTAGATTACATTAGTACTTTTGCAGTTTATAAAATCCTTTATTTTCCAAATTTTATTGAATCTGTCAGTGATTGTTTGTTTTTTCACCATATGTTGACAGACTTTGCAATTGTTGCTACTGAACCTTTATATATAGGGGGTTTATTGCGATTTCTATCAAAGTGACTATTAGTTACAGTGTCGCTAATATTAGTACCTCTCCTATATGTAAATTGTGGACTATCAGGAATTAAGGATTTTAATGATTCATCTGCTTGTATGTGCCAATGTTTATTGACAATTTTATTAATGTGACTACTAGCTTGTGAATAGGTAGATATGATTCTCAAAGTATCTGATGTTTCTTTACTTTTTGGGGTTAGTAATTCTTTTTCTGTTTCTTGCTAATGCTTTATTATAAGCTCTTGTCAGGGATTTTTTGGAGTATCCTCTTTTTAGTAGTCTCTCTCTTAAATCTGCCGCTGCAGTTTTAAAACCCTCATAGGTGCTACAATATCTTTTTAAATGCAGATATTCGCCTACTGGTAATCCTCTTATTGTGGAGGGATGGTGATAACTGCTCGCATGGAGGATATTATTAGTGACAGTTGGTTTTCTATATGTATTAGTAGTTAGGCTCTCTACATTGTTGTTGATAGTGAGATCTAGGAATTATACTTTGTTTTTATTCCGAATGGGTTATCGTTGAGTGTTTTAATGAATTCTTGCAGCAGCTCTTCAGGGCCATTCCACATGAAGAATATATTGTCTATATATCTGAACCAGTGGGATATATGAGTTGTAAAATGTTTCATAGATTCATGAAACACTACCGTCTCTTCCCACCAGCCCAGATATATATTTGCATATGTGGGGGCACATGATGTGCCCATGGCAGTACCACATATTTGAAGGAAAAACCTATCATCAAAGACGAAATAGTTATGAGTCAAGACGAATTTGAGAAGTGAAATAAAAAAATCCTTAAGTTCATTAGATATATTACTTTCTCTTTGTAAGAAATGTGAGATAGCTCTACAACCCCAGTCTATTTTTATGCTGGTGTAGAGTGATTCTATGTCACATGTAACTAGGATAGTTTCAGATTTGATTTCAACTTCTTGTATTTTATTTAATACATTCCTTCGTGTCTCTAGTATGTGATGGAAGTGATTCCATGATGTGTCTTAACCTTGCATCAATATATTTACTCGCTTTTCCCATAAGAGAGTCGATGCCTGATATTATCGGCCTCCTTGGTGGTTTTATAAGATTTTTATGTATTTTCGGGAGTAAATATAGTGTGGCTACCCTGGGGTAAAATAATACTCGTTTAATATTGTAGAATTAAACATAACCAGACTCTCTATGATGATCGTTATTTGTTATTTGTATGTCTATTGAAATCCATAATGAGTGTATCCTCTAAAATTCTTCTCACTAAATCTCCCCTAATATTTATCATCCAAGTAATTCAAAGATATCTGTTTGAAGCTATAGATTGGGCTAACCTGTTACGGCTCAGTAAAGAATATCGCTAACATAAAGTAGGAGAAGGCGTGTGAAAACAAAGACATACAATAGGTCTAAACATGAACACAATACATCACGCAGCTTAACCATCAGCAGTTAGCAGTTAGCCGGTTTCTAATATGTGCAGGGGTGTGTAAGATTATCAGCACAGGATTAGCTACCCAGATCAGACTAGACAGCAAAGTTTGAGGCATCGGCTTGATCATTTACAATTAGTTCAACATTGAGAAAGGACGTTACAGCGTCTGAAACGCGTTTGTTTTTAGAACTACACCTTCAAGTTTAACTGTTTATTTTAGCTATAGCGTGTTATCACCTCTGTCACCTGAAGCCGATGTTTCCTGCTATTGGCCAGGAAACAGGGAGGTGATACACGCTGTTTTAGGATTGGGATAAGAATAATTAAAGTGGAACACAGAGGTTATCTGTGATTTTAAAACTTACTATTAAAATTATTTTTTAAGTATTATACTATTAGGATAGGAATGAGTGCTACATAAGCCCTCGATTTTTCTCTTTCTTTCTAAACAATCTCGCATGTATACTTAAAGGGACAGCACCAATACCTACTTTTATCGTAAGAGGTATTTTTTCCTACCTTATTTCATATGTAGTGCCAATAACTAGTTATTTCTCCATATAATTGTTACCACTTACCATGAGAATGTGTCTTTGTATGGTTTTCAAGGTCAGCACATTTGAAAGATAATGCCACAGACATGATCACATTGGTATTCTTCACTTTCAGTCTTGAATTCTTCACTTTCAGTCTTTAGATGAAGTCATCTCCCTAATGGCAGAAAAACATAATTTATGTAAGAACTTACCTGATAAATTCATTTCTTTCATATTAGCAAGAGTCCATGAGCTAGTGACGTATGGGATATACATTCCTACCAGGATGGGCAAAGTTTCCCAAACCTTAAAATGCCTATAAATACACCCCTCACCACACCCACAATTCAGTTTAACGAATAGCCAAGAAGTGGGGTGATAAGAAAAAAGTGCGAAAGCATATAAAATAAGGAATTGGAATAATTGTGCTTTATACAAAAAAATCATAACCACCACAAAAAAGGGCGGGCCTCATGGACTCTTGCTAATATGAAAGAAATGAATTTATCAGGTAAGTTCTTACATAAATTATGTTTTCTTTCATGTAATTAGCAAGAGTCCATGAGCTAGTGACGTATGGGATAATGACTACCCAAGATGTGGATCTTTCCACACAAGAGTCACTAGAGAAGGAGGGATAAAATAAAGACAGCCAATTCCTGCTGAAAATAATCCACACCCAAAATAAAGTTTAATGAAAAACATAAGCAGAAGATTCAAACTGAAACCGCTGCCTGAAGTACTTTTCTACCAAAAACTGCTTCAGAAGAAGAAAATACAACAAAATGGTAGAATTTGGTAAAAGTATGCAAAGAGGACCAAGTTGCCGCTTTGCAAATCTGATCAACCGAAGCTTCATTCCTAAACGCCCAGGAAGTAGAAACTGACCTAGTAGAATGAGCTGTGATCCTATGAGGCGGAGTCTTACCCGACTCAACATAGGCAAGATGAAATAAAGATTTCAACCAAGATGCCAAAGAAATGGCAGAAGTTTTCTGGCCTTTCTAAAACCGGAAAAGATAACAAATAAACTAGAAGTCTTTCGGAAAGACTTAGTAGCTTCAACATAATATTTCAAAGCTCTAATAACATCCAAAGAATGCAACGATTTCTCCTTAGAATTCTTAGGATTAGGACATAATGAAGGAACCACAATGTCTCTACTAATGTTGTTGGAATTCACAACTTAGGTAAAAATTCAAAAGAAGTTCGCAACACCGCCTTATCCTGATGAAAAATCAGAAAAGGAGACTCACAAGAAAGAGCAGATAATTCAGAAACTCTTCTGGCAGAAGAGATGGCCAAAAGGAACAAAACTTTCCAAGAAAGTAATTTAATATCCAATGAATGCATAGATTCAAATGGAGGAGCTTGAAGAGCCCCCAGAACCAAATTCAAACTCCAAGGAGGAGAAATTGACTTAATGACAGGCTTTATACGAACCAAAGCTTGTACAAAACAATGAATATCAGGAAGAATAGCAATCTTTCTGTGAAAAAGAACAGAAAGAGCAGAGATTTGACCTTCCAAGGAACTTGCGGACAAACCCTTATCTAAACCATCCTGAAGAAACTGTAATATTCTCGGTATTCTAAAAGAATGCCAAGAAAAATGATGAGAAAGACACCAAGAAATATAAGTCTTCCAGACTCTATAATATATCTCTCTGGGTACAGATTTACGAGCCTGTAACATAGTATTAATCACAGAGTCAGAGAAACCTCTTTGACCAAGAATCAAGCGTTCAATCTCCATACCTTTAAATTTAAGGATTTCAGATCCTGATGGAAAAAAGGACCTTGAGACAAAAGGTCTGGTCTTAACGGAAGAGTCCACGGTTGGCAAGAGGCCATTCGGACAAGATCCGCATACCAAAACCTGTGAGGCCATGCCGGAGCTACCAGCAGAACAAACGAGCATTCCTTCAGAATCTTGGAGATTACTCTTGGAAGAAGAACTAGAGGCGGAAAGATATAGGCAGGATGATACTTCCAAGGAAGTGATAATGCATCCACTGCCTCCGCCTGAGGATCCCGGGATCTGGACAGATACCTGGGAAGTTTCTTGTTTAGATGAGAAGCCATCAGATCTATTTCTGGAAGTTCCCACATTTGAACAATCTGAAGAAATACCTCTGGGTGAAGAGACCATTCGCCCGGATGCAACGTTTGGCGACTGAGATAATCCGCTTTCCAATTGTCCATACCTGGGATATGAACTGCAGAGATTAGACAGGAGCTGGATTCCGCCCAAACCAAAATTCGAGATACTTCTTTCATAGCCAGAGGACTGTGAGTCCCTCCTTGATTGATGTATGCCACAGTTGTGACATTGTCTACCTGAAAACAAATGAACAACTCTCTCTTCAGAAGAGGCCAAGACTGAAGAAGCCCCCTGAACTAAACGATGGTGATCTGTCCACCATGTTAGAGAGTGTCGTAAAATCGGTTTAAAGATATTAATTGAGATATCTTTGAGTAATCCCTGCACCATTGGTTCAGCATACAGAGCTGAAGAGGTCGCATGTGAAAATGAGCAAAGGAGATCGCATCTGATGCGGCAGTCCTAAGACCCAACATTTCCATGCATAAGGCTACCAAAGGGAATGATTGTGACTGAAGGTTTTGACAAGCTGATATCAATGTTAAACTTCTCTTGTCTGACAAGGACAGAGTCATAGACACTGAATTTATCTAGAAACCTAAAAAGGTTACCCTTGTCTGAGGAATCAATGAACTGATTGGTAAATTGATCCTCCAACCATGAACTTGAAGAAACAACACAAGTCGATTCGTATGAGATTCTTCGAAAATGAGAAGACTGAGCAAGTACCAAGATATCGTCCAAATAAGGAAATACCAAAACCCTATTCTCTGATTACAGAAAGAAGGGCACCGAGAACCTTTGAAAAAAATTCTTGGAACTGAGGCTAGGCCAAACGGTAGAGCCACAAAACTGGTAATGCTTGTCTAAAAAGAGAATCTCAGACACTAAAAGTGATCTGGATGAATCGGAATATGCAGATACACATCCTGTAAATCTATTGTAGACATATAATGCCCTTGCTAAACAAAAGGCAGGATAGTCTTACAGTAACCATCTTGAATGTTGGTATCCTAACATAACGATTCAATAATGATAGATCCGGAACTGGTCTGAAGGAATTGACCTTCTTTGGTACAATGAAGAGATAAAATAAAACCCCAGCCCCTGTTCCAGAACTGGAACTGGCATAAATACTCCAGCCAACTCTAGATCTGAAACACATTTCAGAAATGCTGAGCCTTTGCTGCGTTAACTGGGACACGGGAAAGAAAAGAATCTCTTAGCAGGAGGCCTTAACTTGAAGCCAATTCTGTACCTTTCTGAAACAATGTTTCTGAAACCAGAGATTAAGAACGGAATTGATCCAAATTTCTTTGAAGAAAACGTAATCTGCCCCATACCAGCTGAGCTGGAATAAGGGCCGCACCTTCATAGGTACTTAGGAGCTGGCTATAGGTTTCTATAAGGCTTGGATATATTCCAAACTGGAAATAGTTTCCAAACTGATACCGCTCCTGAGGATGAAGGATCAGGCTTTTGTTCCTTGTTGTGAGGAAAGGAACGAAAATGATTATTTACCCTGGAAAGAAAGGGAAAGCAAAGTTGACTTAGAAGACATGTCAGCATTCCAAGTTTAATCCATAAAGATTTTCTAGCTAAAATAGCTAGAGACATATACCTGACATCAACTCTAATGATATCAAAAGATGGTATCACCAATAAAATTATTAGCATGTTATAGAATAATAATAATGCTATAAAATTATGATCTGTTACTTGTTGCGCTAAAGCTTCTAACCAAAAAGTTGAAGCTGCAGCAACATCCGCTAAAAATATAGCAGGTCTAAGAAGATTACCTGAACATAAGTAAGCTTTTCTTAGAAAGGATTCAATTTTCCTATCTAAAGGATCCTTAAATGAAGTACTATCTGCTGTAGGAATAGTAGTACATTAGCAGGAGTAGAGACAGCCCCATAACCTTAGGGATTTTTGTCCCAAAAAACTCTAATCTGTCAGATGGCACAGGATATAATTTGCTTAAACGTCTAGAAGGAGTAAATAAATTACCCAAATTATTCCATTCCCTGGAAATTACTTCAGAAATAGCATCAGGGAGATAAAACACTTCTGGAATAACTACAGGAGATTTAAAAACCTTATTTAAACGTTTACATTTAGTATCAAGAGGACCAGAATCCTCTATTTCTAATGCAAATAACACTTCTTTAAGTAAAGAACGAATAAATTCCATCTTGAACAAATACAAAGATTTATCAGCATCAACTTCTGAGACAGAAACCTCTGAACCAGAAGAACCATTATCAGTATCAGAATGATGATGTTCATTTAAAAATTCATCTGAAAAAAGAGAAGTTTTAAAAGACTTTTATGTATACTAGAAGGAGAAATAACAGACATAGCCTTCTTAATGGATTTAAAAAATAAAATCTCTTATGTTATCAGGAACACTCTGAAAATTAGATGTTGACGGAACAGCAACAGGTAATGAAACAGTACTAAAGGAAATTTTATCTGCATTAATAAGTTTGACATGACATGCAATACAAATAACAGCTGTTGAAACAGATACCAAAAGTTTATAGCAGATACACTTAGCTTGGTAGCTCCAGCACTGTGCAGTGATTTTCCTGAAGTATCTTCTGACTCAGTTGCAACGTGGAACATCTTGCAATATGTAAAAGAAAAAAACAACATATAAAGCAAAATTGATCAAATTCCTTAAATGACAGTTTCAGGAATGGGAAAAAAATGCCAGTGAACAAGCTTCTAGCAACCAGAAGCAATAAATAATGAGACTTAAATAATGTGGAGACAAAAATGACGCCCATATTTTTTAGCGCCAAAAAAGACGCCCACATTATTTGGCGCCTAAATGCTTTTGGCGCCAAAAATGACGCCACACCCGGAACGCCGACATTTTTGGCGCAAAATAACGTCAAAAAAATGACGCAACTTCCGGCGACACGTATGACGCCGGAAACGGAAATAGAATTTTTGCGCCAAAAAAGTCCGCGCCAAGAATGACGCAATAAAATGAAGCATTTTCAGCCCCCGCGAGCCTAACAGCCCACAGGGAAAAAGTCAAATTTAAAGGTAAGAAAAAATGTTAAATTAAAATGCATTATCCCAAATATGAAACTGACTGTCTGAAAATAAGGAAAGTTGAACATTCTGAGTCAAGGCAAATAAATGTTTGAATACATATATTTAGAACTTTATAAACAAAGTGCCCAACCATAGCTTGGAGTGTCACAGAAAATAAGACTTACTTACCCCAGGACACTCATCTACATATAGCAGATAGCCAAACCAGTACTGAAACGAGAATCAGCAGAGGTAATGGTATATATAAGAGTATATCGTCGATCTGAAAAGGGAGGTAAGAGATGAATCTCTACGACCGATAACAGAGAACCTATGAAATAGACCCCGTAGAAGGAGATCACTGCATTCAAATAGGCAATACTCTCCTCACATCCCTCTGACATTCACTGCACGCTGAGAGGAAAACCGGGCTCCAACTTGCTGCGGAGCGCATATCAACGTAGAATCTAGCACAAACTTACTTCACCACCTCCATCGGAGGCAAAGTTTGTAAAACTGAATTGTGGGTGTGGTGAGGGGTGTATTTATAGGCATTTTAAGGTTTGGGAAACTTTGCCCCTCCTGGTAGGAATGTATATCCCATACGTCACTAGCTCATGGACTCTTGCTAATTACATGAAAGAAAAGTGTAAATCAAATAATTAATAGAAGTGTGTGACTTAGTTCTGCATCCCCCCATTTCTGAAACTATTTATATCACTAGCTTACTAAGCGTGTGCAGCATATGTTCTATCAATCAAGTGTGAAGATGAGTCATACATTGTGCAGACCTAACCTCTGATTTATGACTTTGAATATGACTTGGAAGCATATAGTATTGCTAGAGGATCCCTTTCGGAGTATCCAAAAATCTAGTAATGTGTAAACTAAATACTACATTTTAAAATGTATGCCATATGATGGCTGATTGTACAAAATTCCCGCCAGCCACAGTCCATACATTGTTTATACTTACCATCTGATGTTGTCTTTGAAAACCAGGTGGCAAAGTCATTACAGGACCCAATGCCAGAATAATCTGATGTATAAATTACCTATAATAATAACAATAATATTAAATTATCTTTTTTTTAAATCATTTGATGAACAATCCTAACATGTTTGCACAATTCTCTACTTCTCATTTCCCTAAAACTCACACATATTCGCAATGCTCCTATAACTTCTAGTATTTACCGTCTGAAGTGGCAGTTGAATATGTTTGCTCTGACATTGAGCCCCTCGTCCCGGAATGGCTCCTCTAGAACAGAATAGAAAGTAGAAAGAGGACGCCCTCTTTCTACTTTCTATTTTAACAGTTGTTCCACACTCTCTGGGATCAAGAGGAGCAGCCCTACTCACGTAACAGGAGGATACCTTTATCCCTTCAATTTACCACCAGTTTATGGACATCAAACAGGACTAATACGGTAGACTTGATCTACTATACTTTAAGTGTATCACCTGGTTTTATATTGAACATTGCTTTTTTATATTTTAAATATCAGCGCTCTTTTATATCCCTTTATTGGGATATGTTCATTTTTCCTCCTCTAGAACAGGCTCGTCCTCCTCATCTTGGAGGAGGTCTCGGGGTGCCTGGACGGCCTGCAGCATCCCAGCCCTCTGAGCAATGTTATGTTATTAGGACGCTGCAGGCTATAACGATCTTCGCCACCTTACTAGGGCTGTATTGGAGGGCTCCTCCAGACCTGTCCAGGCATCATAACCGCATGTTGAGGAGCCCAAACATCCTCTCCACTACAGCCCTAGTCCGCTTGTGCACCCGATTGTAGTGCTCCTGGGCCTCTTCCGTGGGGTTACATAACAGCGTAATGAACCAAGGCCAGCTCATGTAACCTGAATCACCTATAAATAATGAACATAACAAAATGACAAATAACATAATTTATGTAAGAACTTACCTGATAAATTCATTTCTTTCATATTAACAAGAGTCCATGAGCTAGTGACGTATGGGATATACATTCCTACCAGGAGGGGCAAAGTTTCCCAAACCTTAAAATGCCTATAAATACACCCCTCACCACACCCACAAATCAGTTTAACGAATAGCCAAGAAGTGGGGTGATAAGAAAAAAAGTGCGAAGCATATAAAATAAGGAATTGGAATAATTGTGCTTTATACAAAAAAATCATAACCACCACAAAAAAGGATGGGCCTCATGGACTCTTGTTAATATGAAAGAAATGAATTTATCAGGTAAGTTCTTACATAAATTATGTTTTCTTTCATGTAATTAACAAGAGTCCATGAGCTAGTGACGTATGGGATAATGACTACCCAAGATGTGGATCTTTCCACACAAGAGTCACTAGAGAGGGAGGGATAAAATAAAGACAGCCAATTCCTGCTGAAAATAATCCACACCCAAAATAAAGTTTAACAAAAAACATAAGCAGAAGATTCAAACTGAAACCGCTGCCTGAAGAACTTTTCTACCAAAAACTGCTTCAGAAGAAGAAAATACATCAAAATGGTAGAATTTAGTAAAAGTATGCAAAGAGGACCAAGTTGCTGCTTTGCAGATCTGGTCAACCGAAGCTTCATTCCTAAACGCCCAGGAAGTAGATACTGACCTAGTAGAATGAGCTGTAATTCTCTGAGGCAGAATTTTACCCGACTCAACATAGGCAAGATGAATTAAAGATTTCAACCAAGATGCCAAAGAAATGGCAGAAGCTTTCTGGCCTTTCCTAGAACCGGAAAAGATAACAAATAGACTAGAAGTCTTACGGAAAGATTTCGTAGCTTCAACATAATATTTCAAAGCTCTAACAACATCCAAAGAATGCAACGATTTCTCCTTAGAATTCTTAGGATTAGGACATAATGAAGGAACCACAATTTCTCTACTAATGTTGTTGGAATTCACAACTTTAGGTAAAAATTCAAAAGAAGTTCGCAACACCGCCTTATCCTGATGAAAAATCAGAAAAGGAGACTCACAAGAAAGAGCAGATAATTCAGAAACTCTTCTAGCAGAAGAGATGGCCAAAAGGAACAAAACTTTCCAAGAAAGTAATTTAATGTCCAATGAATGCATAGGTTCAAACGGAGGAGCTTGAAGAGCTCCCAGAACCAAATTCAAACTCCAAGGAGGAGAAATTGACTTAATGACAGGTTTTATACGAACCAAAGCTTGTACAAAACAATGAATATCAGGAAGAATAGCAATCTTTCTGTGAAAAAGAACAGAAAGAGCGGAGATTTGTCCTTTCAAAGAACTTGCGGACAAACCCTTATCTAAACCATCCTGAAGAAACTGTAAAATTCTCGGTATTCTAAAAGAATGCCAAGAAAAATGATGAGAAAGACACCAAGAAATATAAGTCTTCCAGACTCTATAATATATCTCTCGAGATACAGATTTACGAGCCTGTAACATAGTATTAATCACGGAGTCAGAGAAACCTCTTTGACCAAGAATCAAGCGTTCAATCTCCATACCTTTAAATTTAAGGATTTCAGATCCGGATGGAAAAAAGGACCTTGTGACAGAAGGTCTGGTCTTAACGGAAGAGTCCATGGTTGGCAAGATGCCATCCGGACAAGATCCGCATACCAAAACCTGTGAGGCCATGCCGGAGCTATTAGCAGAACAAACGAGCATTCCCTCAGAATCTTGGAGATTACTCTTGGAAGAAGAACTAGAGGCGGAAAGATATAGGCAGGATGATACTTCCAAGGAAGTGATAATGCATCCACTGCCTCCGCCTGAGGATCCCGGGATCTGGACAGATACCTGGGAAGTTTCTTGTTTAGATGAGAGGCCATCAGATCTATCTCTGGGAGCCCCCACATTTGAACAATCTGAAGAAATACCTCTGGGTGAAGAGACCATTCGCCCGGATGCAACGTTTGGCGACTGAGATAATCCGCTTCCCAATTGTCTACACCTGGGATATGAACCGCAGAGATTAGACAGGAGCTGGATTCCGCCCAAACCAAAATTCGAGATACTTCTTTCATAGCCAGAGGACTGTGAGTCCCTCCTTGATGATTGATGTATGCCACAGTTGTGACATTGTCTGTCTGAAAACAAATGAACGATTCTCTCTTCAGAAGAGGCCAAAACTGAAGAGCTCTGAAAACTGCACGGAGTTCCAAGATATTGATCGGTAATCTCACCTCCTGAGATTCCCAAACTCCTTGTGCCGTCAGAGATCCCCACACAGCTCCCCAACCTGTGAGACTTGCATCTGTCGAAATTACAGTCCAGGTCGGAAGAACAAAAGAAGCCCCCTGAATTAAACGAAGGTGATCTGTCCACCACGTTAGAGAGTGTCGAACAATCGGTTTTAAAGATATTAATTGATATATCTTCGTGTAATCCCTGCACCATTGGTTCAGCATACAGAGCTGAAGAGGTCGCATGTGAAAACGAGCAAAGGGGATCGCGTCCGATGCAGCAGTCATAAGACCTAGAATTTCCATGCATAAGGCTACCGAAGGGAATGATTGAGACTGAAGGTTTCGACAAGCTGTAATCAATTTTAGACGTCTCTTGTCTGTTAAAGACAGAGTCATGGACACTGAATCTATCTGGAAACCCAGAAAGGTTACCCTCGTTTGAGGAATCAAAGAACTTTTTGGTAAATTGATCCTCCAACCATGATCTTGAAGAAACAACACAAGTCGATTCGTATGAGACTCTGCTAAATGTAAAGACTGAGCAAGTACCAAGATATCGTCCAAATAAGGAAATACCACAATACCCTGTTCTCTGATTACAGACAGAAGGGCACCGAGAATCTTTGTGAAAATTCTTGGAGCTGTAGCAAGGCCAAACGGTAGAGCCACAAATTGGTAATGCTTGTCTAGAAAAGAGAATCTCAGGAACTGATAATGATCTGGATGAATCGGAATATGCAGATATGCATCCTGTAAATCTATTGTGGACATATAATTCCCTTGCTGAACAAAAGGCAATATAGTCCTTACAGTTACCATCTTGAACGTTGGTATCCTTACATAACGATTCAATAATTTTAGATCCAGAACTGGTCTGAAGGAATTCTCCTTCTTTGGTACAATGAAGAGATTTGAATAAAACCCCATCCCCTGTTCCGGAACTGGAACTGGCATAATTACTCCAGCCAACTCTAGATCTGAAACACAATTCAGAAATGCTTGAGCTTTCACTGGATTTACTGGGACATGGGAAAGAAAAAATCTCTTTGCAGGAGGTCTCATCTTGAAACCAATTCTGTACCCTTCTGAAACAATGTTCTGAATCCAAAGATTGTGAACAGAGTTGATCCAAATTTCTTTGAAAAAACGTAACCTGCCCCCTACCAGCTGAACTGGAATGAGGGCCGTACCTTCATGTGAACTTAGAAGCAGGCTTTGCCTTTCTAGCAGGCTTGGATTTATTCCAGACTGGAGATGGTTTCCAAACTGAAACTGCTCCTGAGGACGAAGGATCAGGCTTTTGTTCTTTGTTGAAACGAAAGGAACGAAAACGATTGTTAGCCCTGTTTTTACCTTTAGACTTTTTATCCTGTGGTAAAAAAGTTCCTTTCCCACCAGTAACAGTTGAAATAATAGAATCCAACTGAGAACCAAATAATTTGTTTCCCTGGAAAGAAATGGAAAGTAGAGTTGATTTAGAAGCCATATCAGCATTCCAGGTCTTAAGCCATAAAGCTCTTCTGGCTAAGATAGCCAGAGACATAAACCTAACATCAACTCTAATAATATCAAAAATGGCATCACAGATGAAATTATTAGCATGCTGGAGAAGAATAATAATATCATGAGAATCACGATTTGTTACTTGTTGCGCTAGAGTTTCCAACCAAAAAGTTGAAGCTGCAGCAACATCAGCCAATGATATAGCAGGTCTAAGAAGATTACCTGAACATAGATAAGCTTTTCTTAGAAAAGATTCAATTTTTCTATCTAAAGGATCCTTAAACGAGGTACCATCTGACGTAGGAATGGTAGTACGTTTAGCAAGGGTAGAAATAGCCCCATCAACTTTAGGGATTTTGTCCCAAAATTCTAACCTGTCAGGCGGAACAGGATATAATTGCTTAAAACGTTTAGAAGGAGTAAATGAATTACCCAATTTATCCCATTCCTTGGAAATTACTGCAGAAATAGCATTAGGAACAGGAAAGACTTCTGGAATAACCGCAGGAGCTTTAAAAACCTTATCCAAACGTATAGAATTAGTATCAAGAGGACTAGAATCCTCTATTTCTAAAGCAATTAGTACTTCTTTAAGTAAAGAGCGAATAAATTCCATCTTAAATAAATATGAAGATTTATCAGCATCAATCTCTGAGATAGAATCCTCTGAACCAGAAGAGTCCAAAGAATCAGAATGATGGTGTTCATTTAAAAATTCATCTGTAGAGAGAGAAGATTTAAAAGACTTTTTACGTTTACTAGAAGGAGAAATAACAGACAAAGCCTTCTTTATGGATTCAGAAACAAAATCTCTTATGTTATCAGGAACATTCTGCACCTTAGATGTTGAGGGAACTGCAACAGGCAATGGTACATCACTAAAGGAAATATTATCTGCTTTAACAAGTTTGTCATGACAATTATTACAAACAACAGCTGGAGGAATAGCTACCAAAAGTTTACAGCAGATACACTTAGCTTTGGTAGATCCAGCAGGCAGTGGTTTTCCTGTAGTATCTTCTGGCTCAGATGCAACGTGAGACATCTTGCAATATGTAAGAGAAAAAACAACATATAAAGCAAAATAGATCAAATTCCTTATAAGACAGTTTCAGGAATGGGAAAAAATGCCAAACATCAAGCTTCTAGCAACCAGAAGCAAATGAAAAATGAGACTGAAATAATGTGGAGACAAAAGCGACGCCCATATTTTTTAGCGCCAAATAAGACGCCCACATTATTTGGCGCCTAAATGCTTTTGGCGCCAAAAATGACGCCACATCCGGAACGCCGACATTTTTGGCGCAAAATAACGTCAAAAAAATGACGCAACTTCCGGCGACACGTATGACGCCGGAAACGGAAAAGAATTTTTGCGCCAAAAAAGTCTGCGCCAAGAATGACGCAATAAAATGAAGCATTTTCAGCCCCCGCGAGCCTAACAGCCCACAGGGAAAAAAGTCAAATTTTTGAGGTAAGAAAAAATATGATAATTCAATGCATAATCCCAAATATGAAACTGACTGTCTGGAAATAAGGAAAGTTGAACATTCTGAGTCAAGGCAAATAAATGTTTGAATACATATATTTAGAACTTTATAAATAAAGTGCCCAACCATAGCTTAGAGTGTCACAGAAAATAAGACTTACTTACCCCAGGACACTCATCTACATGTTTGTAGAAAGCCAAACCAGTACTGAAACGAGAATCAGTAGAGGAAATGGTAAATATAAGAGTATATCGTCGATCTGAAAAGGGAGGTAAGAGATGAATCTCTACGACCGATAACAGAGAACCTTATGAAATAGACCCCGTAGAAGGAGATCACTGCATTCAATAGGCAATACTCTCTTCACATCCCTCTGACATTCACTGCACGCTGAGAGGAAAACCGGGCTCCAACTTGCTGCGGAGCGCATATCAACGTAGAATCTAGCACAAACTTACTTCACCACCTCCCTTGGAGGCAAAGTTTGTAAAACTGATTTGTGGGTGTGGTGAGGGGTGTATTTATAGGCATTTTAAGGTTTGGGAAACTTTGCCCCTCCTGGTAGGAATGTATATCCCATACGTCACTAGCTCATGGACTCTTGTTAATTACATGAAAGAAATTAAAAATATAGTTCAAATTATTATATTAAAATGCAATTCATTTGTGTACACGAAAATCCCCTAAAATAAACATTTTCAGAAAAACAATTATATGGTTAAATCGCATTCTCTATCTGCCCATTTAAGCTAAGACATGCTACATATGCGTATTTTGCATAAACCAGACATTTGCTAAAAGAAAAAGCAATGGTTAAATTGCATCCTAGAGCTGCCCATTTAAACTAAGACATGCTACATATCTGTTTGGAGCTAAAACTAGACATTTGCGGAAAGAGACAATTACATGGTTAAAGCGCATTCTCTATCTGCCAATTTAAGCTAAGACATGCTACATATGCGTATTTCGCATAAACCAGACATTTGCTAAAAGAAATGGTTGAATTGCATCCTAGAGCTGCCCATTTAAACTAAGACATGCTACATATCTGTTTGGAGCTAAAACTAGACATTTGCGGAAAGAGACAATTACATGGTTAAAGCGCATTCTCTATCTGCCCATTTAAGCTAAGACATGCTACATATGCGTATTTCGCATAAACCAGACATTTGCTAAAAGAAAAAGAAATGGTTAAATTGCATCCTAGAGCTTCCCATTTAAACTAAGACA
This sequence comes from Bombina bombina, assembly GCF_027579735.1. Lineage (NCBI taxonomy): Eukaryota > Metazoa > Chordata > Amphibia > Anura > Bombinatoridae > Bombina > Bombina bombina. The sequence goes on from NC_069499.1 coordinate 1,077,217,434, forward strand.
TGCTACAAATCTGTTTGGAGTTAAAACTAGACATTTGCGGAAAGAGACAATTACATGGTTAAAGCGCATTCTCTATCTGCCCATTTAAGCTAAGACATGCTACATATGCGTATTTCACATAAACCAGACATTTGCTAAAAGAAAAACATAATTTATGTAAGAACTTACCTGATAAATTCATTTCTTTCATATTAGCAAGAGTCCATGAGCTAGTGACGTATGGGATATACATTCCTACCAGAAGGGGCAAAGTTTCCCAAACCTCAAAATGCCTATAAATACACCCCTCACCACACCCACAAATCAGTTTAACGCATAGCCAAGAAGTGGGGTGATAAGAAAAAAGTGCAAAAGCATAAAAAATAAGGAATTGGAATAATTGTGCTTTATACAAAAAAATCATAACCACCACAAAAAGGGTGGGCCTCATGGACTCTTGCTAATATGAAAGAAATGAATTTATCAGGTAAGTTCTTACATAAATTATGTTTTCTTTCATGTAATTAGCAAGAGTCCATGAGCTAGTGATGTATGGGATAATGACTACCCAAGATGTGGATCTTCCACGCAAGAGTCACTAGAGAGGGAGGGATAAAATAAAGACAGCCAATTCCGCTGAAAATAATCCACACCCAAAATAAAGTTTAAATCTTATAATGAAAAAAACTGAAATTATAAGCAGAAGAATCAAACTGAAACAGCTGCCTGAAGTACTTTTCTACCAAAAACTGCTTCAGAAGAAGAAAACACATCAAAATGGTAGAATTTAGTAAAAGTATGCAAAGAAGACCAAGTTGCTGCTTTGCAAATCTGATCAACCGAAGCTTCATTCCTAAACGCCCAGGAAGTAGAAACTGACCTAGTAGAATGAGCTGTAATCCTTTGAGGCGGAGTTTTACCCGACTCAACATAAGCATGATGAATTAAAGATTTCAACCAAGATGCCAAAGAAATGGCAGAGGCCTTCTGACCTTTCCTAGAACCGGAAAAGATAACAAATAGACTAGAAGTCTTTCGGAAATTCTTAGTAGCTTCAACATAATATTTCAAAGTTCAAACTACATCCAAAGAATGCTATGATCTCGCCTTAGAATTCTTAGGATTAGGACATAATGAAGGAACCACAATTTCTCTACTAATGTTGTTAGAATTCACAACCTTAGGTAAAAATTTAAAAGAAGTTCGCAACACCGCCTTATCCTGATGAAAAATCAGAAAAGGAGACTCACAAGAAAGAGCAGATAATACAGAAACTCTTCTAGCAGAAGAGATGGCCAAAAGAAACAAAACTTTCCAAGAAAGTAATTTAATGTCCAATGAATGCATAGGTTCAAACGGAGGAGCTTGAAGAGCCCCCAGAACCAAATTCAAACTCTAAGGAGGAGAAATTGACTTAATGACAGGTTTTATACGAACCAAAGCTTGTACAAAACAATGAATATCAGGAAGATTAGCAATCTTTCTGTGAAAAAGAACAGAAAGAGCAGAGATTTGTCCTTTCAAGGAACTTGCAGACAAACCTTTATCCAAACCATCCTGAAGAAACTGTAAAATTCTCGGAATTCTAAAAGAATGCCAGGAAAAATGATGAGAAAGACACCAAGAAATGTAAGTCTTCCAGACTCTATAATATATCTTCCTAGATACAGATTTACGAGCCTGTAACATAGTATTAATCACAGAGTCAGAGAAACCTCTTTGACTAAGAATCAAGCGTTCAATCTCCATACCTTTAAATTTAAGGATTTGAGATCCTGATGGAAAAAAGGACCTTGCGACAGAAGGTCTGGTCTTAACGGAAGAGTCCACGGTTGGCAAGAGGCCATCCGGACAAGATCCGCATACCAAAACCTGTGAGGCCATGCTGGAGCCACCAGCAGAACAAACGAGCATTCCTTCAGAATCTTGGAGATTACTCTTGGAAGAAGAACTAGAGGCGGAAAGATATAGGCAGGATGATACTTCCAAGGAAGTGACAATGCATCCACTGCTTCCGCTTGAGGATCCCTGGATCTGGACAGATACCTGGGAAGTTTCTTGTTTAGATGAGAAGCCATCAGATCTATTTCTGGAAGTCCCCACATTTGAACAATCTGAAGAAATACCTCTGGGTGAAGAGACCATTCGCCCGGATGTAACGTTTGGCGACTGAGATAATCCGCTTCCCAATTGTCTATACCTGGGATATGAACCGCAGAAACTAGACAGGAGCTGGATTCCGCCCATACCAGTATTCGAGATACTTCTTTCATAGCCAGAGGACTGTGAGTCCCTCCTTGATGATTGATGTATGCCACAGTTGTGACATTGTCTGTCTGAAAACAAATGAACGATTCTCTCTTTAGAAGAGGCCATGACTGAAGAGCTCTGAAAATTGCACGGAGTTCCAAAATATTGATTGGTAATCTCACCTCCTGAGATTCCCAAACCCCTTGTGCTGTCAGACTTGCATCTGTTGAAATTACAGTCCAGGTTGGAAGAACAAAAGAAGCCCCCTGAACTAAACGATGGTGATCTGTCCACCACGTCAGAGAGTGTCGTACAATCGGTTTTAAAGATATTAATTGAGATATCTTTGTGTAATCCCTGCACCACTGGTTCAGCATACAGAGCTGAAGAGGTCGCATGTGAAAACGAGCAAAGGGGATCGCGTCCGATGCAGCAGTCATAAGACCTAGAATTTCCATGCATAAGGCTACCGAAGGGAATGATTGTGATTGAAGGTTTCGACAAGCTGAGATCAATTTTAGACGTCTCTTGTCTGTCAGAGACAGAGTCATGGACGCTGATTCTATCTGGAAACCTAAAAAGGTTACCCTTGTCTGAGGAATCAATTAACTTTTCGGTAAATTGATCCTCCAACCATGATCTTGAAGAAACAACACAAGTCGATTCATATGAGATTCTGCTAAATGTGAAGACTGAGCAAGTACCAAGATATCGTCCAAATAAGGAAATACCACAATACCCTGTTCTCTGATTACAGACAGAAGGGCACCGAAAACCTTTGTAAAAATTCTTGGAGCTGTTGCTAGGCCAAACGGCAGAGCCACAAACTGGTAATGCTTGTCTAGGAAAGAGAATCTCAGAAACTGATAGTGATCTGGATGAATCGGAATATGCAGATATGCATCCTGTAAATCTATTGTGGACATATAATGCCCTTGCTGAACAAAAGGCAGGATAGTCCTTATAGTTACCATTTTGAATGTTGGTATCCATACATAACGATTCAATATTTTTAGATCCAGAACTGGTCTGAAGGAATTCTCCTTTTTTGGTACAATGAAGAGATTTGAATAAAACCCCAGCCCCTGTTCCAGAACTGGAACTGGCATAATTACTCCAGCCAACTCTAGATCTGAAACACATTTCAGAAATGCTTGAGCCTTTGCTGGATTTACTGGGACACGGGAAAGAAAAAATCTCTTTGCAGGAGGCCTTATCTTGAAGCCAATTCTGTACCCTTCTGAAACAATGTTTTGAATCCAAAGATTGTGAATTGAATTGATCCAAATTTCTTTGAAAAATCGTAATCTGCCCCCTACCAGCTGGGCTGGAATGAGGGCCGCACCTTCATGTGGACTTGGGAGCTGGCTTTGGTTTTCTAAAAGGCTTGGATTTATTCCAGACTGGAGATGGTTTCCAAACTGATACCGCTCCTGTGGGTGAAGGATCAGGCTTTTGTTCCTTATTGTGACGAAAGAAACGAAAACGATTATTAGACCTAAATTTACCTTTAGATTTTTTATCCTGTGGTAAAAAAGTTCCTTTCCCTCCAGTAACAGTTGAGATAATAGAATCCAACTGAGAACCAAATAATTTATTACCCTGGAAAGAAATAATAATAATGTGGAGACAATAGTGACGCCCATATTTTTTAGCGCCAAAAAAGACGCCCACATTATTTGGCGCCTAAATGCTTTTGGCACCAAAAATGATGCCACATCCGGAACGCCGACACTTTTGGCGCAAAAAAACGTAAAAAATGATGCAACTTCCGGCGACACGTATGACGCCGGAAACAGAAAAAAAATTGAAAGCATTTCAGCCCCCGCGAGCCTAACAGCCCACAGGGAAAAAAGTCAAATTTTAAGGTAAGAAAAAAATTGATTTATTCATATGCATTATCCCAAATATGAAACTGACTGTCTGAAATAAGGAATGTTGAACATCCTGAGTCAAGGCAAATAAATGTTTGAATACATATATAGAACTTTATATAAAAGTGCCCAACCATAGCTTAGAGTGTCACAGAAAATAAGACTTACTTACCCCAGGACACTCATCTACATGTAGTAGAAAGCCAAACCAGTACTGAAACGAGAATAAGTAGAGGTAATGGTATATATAAGAGTATATCGTCGATCTGAAAAGGGAGGTAAGAGATGAATCTCTACGACCGATAACAGAGAACCTATGAAATAGACCCCGTAGAAGGAGATCATTGAATTCAAATAGGCAATACTCTCCTCACATCCCTCTGACATTCACTGCACGCTGAGAGGAAAACCGGGCTCCAACCTGCTACGGAGCGCATATCAACGTAGAATCTAGCACAAACTTACTTCACCACCTCCATAGGAGGCAAAGTTTGTAAAACTGATTTATGGGTGTGGTGAGGGGTGTATTTATAGGCATTTTGAGGTTTGGGAAACTTTGCCCCTCCTGGTAGGAATGTATATCCCATACGTCACTAGCTCATGGACTCTTGCTAATTACATGAAAGAAAAGAAATGGTTAAATTGCATCCTAGAGCTTCCCATTTAAACTAAGACATGCTACATATCTGTTTGGAGCTAAAACTAGACATTGGAAAAATATAGAAAAACTAAAGAGGCGGGGTTAGATGGGACTCTGCCGGAAGCCTTCCTGCTGTCCTTGGACGCAGAGAAGGCCTTCAACAGAGTCGAATGGGATCATATTGTAACCTCACTTAGCAAGTTCAATTTTAATGGTTCATTTTTAAAATTTATTACAAAATTATATACTAGAGAAGAAACACAAATAATAATAAATGGAGAAGTATCTAATCCTATTGCATTACACCGTGGCACTCAACAAGGCCTTTATCGCCACTATCATTTGACTTATCACTTGAGCCATTACTATACCTATTGAAACAAATACCATTTGGCATTATAATTGAAGATCTAGAAATAAAAACAGCTTTATATGCAGATGACCTGATGCTGTTTGTTGCAACCCCTCAAAAATATATAAGACAGATTATTCTAAGCATAGAACAATACGGAGAACTTTCAGGCTATAGAATAAATATTGCAAAATCAAAAATTTACTGGTTATATAAAGGAAAAGATAATACAAAATACCCATTTGAAGTAGAAGATGAATATATAACATATCTGGGTATAAAAATAAATAATGATCCAACTAAAACATACAAAATAAATTATCATCTGCTCTTAACACAAATTAAAAGGGACCTAGGGATATGGAGTAAATTATATTTAAATTTGACAGGGAGAATACAGCTAGTTAAAATGATGATATTACCAAGATTACTATACCCAATGCAAATGTTACCATTTTTGCTGAAAAAGGCAGATTTATTAAGTATAAACACAATAATAAGAAATTTCATCTGGAAAGATAAAAGAGTTCGGATAAGTCTAAAGAAGTTACAGGCCTCTCCAGATCAAGGAGACTTAGGATTACCAAATATACAATATTATAATTGGGCGATTTTAATGAAATATGTAATAGAATGGATTACGGGTAAGGGGCAGACAGTATGGATAGAACTAGAACAGAAATTAGCTAATCCAATGATGTTAACTTATTTACCATTTGCATCAGCTAAGGAATTATCGATAAAACAAAAAAACAACATTATGTTAAAAGACACTTTATGGGCATGGAAAAAAGTAAATAAACAACTAGAAACAGGACATGAAATAAAATTATATATGCCGATACAGGGCAATCCTAGATTTGAACCAGGAAACTACTTCCCTTTTAGAAAGAAAGATGGTAGCCCAGCAGTTAGGCACATAAAAGATGTAATGAATATGACAAAAGGAAAAATAAAAACCATAATGGAATTAATAAATCAATTTGATTCTTTTAAGGGACAGACCCTATCATACTTACAAATGAAACACTTAATTCAAACAGAAGAGTTCAATTTAGAAAGAAATACACCAGAAAACATAATGTTAAGTATCATTGAATGAAGTAAAAAGGCAAAATATAAATTATCTGTCCTATATAAACAACTAATAAGAAAAGAATCTAAATTATGTCTGAGAAACATAGTAGAAAAGTGGGGCAAGGAAATTGATATAGATATAAGGGAGGAAAAGATTTTGGATTGTATAAAAACTGTGGAAAAAATCAACATTGGACATGGGGATAAGAGAATCCAATTTAAGATTACTCCATCATGATTACATTACAGCTACAAGGAAAGCAAAGTGGGATAATAGGGTTAACCCAGTATGTATAAAATGCAATAAAAATGCACCTGATATAATACACTATATTTGGTTATGTCCAAAAATTAGACAATTTTGGTGTCAGGTTTCAACACTCATATCCCAAATTGTCAAAACTAGAATAAATCTAGAAATAAATAATATTATGATTTTTAATATACCGAAAGAAATTAAAAAGAAAGAAACAAGATTAATGACAATGATTGTTTTATTGTCAAGAAAGTTAATTTCTTTCATGTAATTAGCAAGAGTCCATGAGCTAGTGACGTATGGGATATACATTCCTACCAGGAGGGGCAAAGTTTCCCAAACCTTAAAATGCCTATAAATACACCCCCCCACCACACCCACAATTCAGTTTTACAAACTTTGCCTCCGATGGAGGTGGTGAAGTAAGTTTGTGCTAGATTCTACGTTGATATGCGCTCCGCAGCAAGTTGGAGCCCGGTTTTCCTCTCAGCGTGCAGTGAATGTCAGAGGGATGTGAGGAGAGTATTGCCTATTTGAATGCAGTGATCTCCTTCTACGGGGTCTATTTCATAGGTTCTCTGTTATCGGTCGTAGAGATTCATCTCTTACCTCCCTTTTCAGATCGACGATATACTCTTATATATACCATTACCTCTGCTGATTCTCGTTTCAGTACTGGTTTGGCTTTCTACAAACATGTAGATGAGTGTCCTGGGGTAAGTAAATCTTATTTTCTGTGACACTCTAAGCTATGGTTTGGCACTTTGTTTATAAAGATCTAAATATATGTATTCAAACATTTATTTGCCTTGACTCAGAATGTTCAACTTTCCTTATTTTCAGACAGTCAGTTTCATATTTGGGATAATGCATTTGATTTAATCATTTTTTCTTACCTTCAAAAATTTGACTCTTCCCTGTGGGCTGTTAGGCTCGCGGGGGCTGAAAATGCTTCATTTTATTGCGTCATTCTTGGCGCTGACTTTTTTTGGCGCAAAAAAATCTATTTCCGTTTCCGGCGTCATACGTGTCGCCGGAAGTTGCGTCATTTTTTGACGTTATTTTGCGCCAAAAATGTCGGCGTTCCGGATGTGGCGTCATTTTTGGCGCCAAAAGCATTTAGGCGCCAAATAATGTGGGCGTCTTATTTGGCGCGAAAAAATATGGGCGTCGCTTTTGTCTCCACATTATTTAAGTTTCATTTTTTATTGCTTCTGGTTGCTAGAAGCTTGTTCTTTGGCATTTTTTCCCATTCCTGAAACTGTCATTTAAGGAATTTGATAAATTTTGCTTTATATATATGTTGTTTTTTTCTCTTACATATTGCAAGATGTCTCACGTTGCATCCGAGTCAGAAGATACTACAGGAAAATCGCTGTCTAGTGCTGAATCTACCAAAGCTAAGTATCTGCTGTAAACTTTTGGTAGCTATTCCTCCAGCTGTTGTTTGTATTGATTGTCATGACAAACTTGTTAAAGCAGATATTTCCTTTAGTAAAGTACCATTGCCTGTTGCAGTTCCTTCAACATCTAAGGTGCAGAATGTTCCTGATAATATAAGAGATTTTGTTTCTGAATCCATAAAGAAGGCTATGTCTGTTATTTCTCCTTCTAGTAAACGTAAAAAATCTTTTAAAACTTCTCTCCCTACAGATGAATTTTTAAATGAACATCATCATTCTGATTCTGATGATTCCTCTGGTTCAGAGGATTCTGTCTCAGAGGTTGATGCTGATAAATCTTCATATTTATTTAAAATGGAATTTATTCGTTCTTTACTTAAAGAAGTACTAATTGCTTTAGAAATAGAGGATTCTGGTCCTCTTGATACTAATTCTAAACGTTTAGATAAGGTATTTAAAGCTCCTGTGGTTATTCCAGAAGTTTTTCCTGTTCCTAATGCTATTTCTGCAGTAATTTCCAAAGAATGGGATAATTTGGGTAATTCATTTACTCCTTCTAAACGTTTTAAGCAATTATATCCTGTGCCGTCTGACAGATTAGAATTTTGGGACAAGATCCCTAAAGTTGATGGGGCTATTTCTACCCTTGCTAAACGTACTACTATTCCTACGTCAGATGGTACTTCGTTTAAGGATCCTCTAGATAGGAAAATGGAATCCTTTCTAAGAAAAGCTTATTTGTGTTCAGGTAATCTTCTTAGACCTGCTATATCTTTGGCTGATGTTGCTGCAGCTTCAACTTTTTGGTTGGAAACTTTAGCGCAACAAGTAACACATCGTGATTCTCATGATATTATTATTCTTCTTCAGCATGCTAATAATATTATCTGTGATGCCATTTTTGATATTATCAGAGTTGATGTCAGGTTTATTTCTCTAGCTATTTTAGCTAGAAGAGCTTTATGGCTTAAAACTTGGAATGCTGATATGGCTTCTAAATCAACTTTACTTTCCATTTCTTTCCAGGGTAACAAATTATTTGGTTCTCAGTTGGATTCCATTATTTCAACGGTTACTGGTGGGAAAGGAACTTTTTTACCACAGGATAAAAAATCTAAAGGTAAAAACAGGGCTAATAATCGTTTTCGTTCCTTTCAACAAAGAACAAAAGCCTGATCCTTCATCCTCAGGAGCAGTTTCAGTTTGGAAACCATCTCCAGTCTGGAATAAATCCAAGCCAGCTAGAAAGGCAAAGCCTGCTTCTAAGTCCACATGAAGGTGCGGCCCTCATTCCAGCTCAGCTGGTAGGGGGCAGGTTACGTTTTTTCAAGGAAATTTGGATCAATTCTGTTCACAATCTTTGGATTCAGAGCATTGTTTCAGAAGGGTACAGAATTGGTTTCAAGATGAGACCTCCTGCAAAGAGATTTTTTCTTTCCCGTGTCCCAGTAAATCCAGTAAAAGCTCAAGAATTTCTGAAATGTGTTTCAGATCTAGAGTTGACTGGAGTAATTATGCCAGTTCCAGTTCCGGAACAGGGGATGGGGTTTTATTCAAATCTCTTCATTGTACCAAAGAAGGAGAATTCTTTCAGACCAGTTCTGGATCTAAAAATATTGAATCGTTATGTAAGGATACCAACGTTCAAGATGGTAACTGTAAGGACTATCTTACCTTTTGTTCAGCAAGGGAATTATATGTCCACAATAGATTTACAGGATGCATATCTGCATATTCCGATTCATCCAGATCATTATCAGTTCCTGAGATTCTCTTTTCTGGACAAGCATTACCAGTTTGTGGCTCTGCCGTTTGGCCTAGCTACAGCTCCAAGAATTTTTACAAAGGTTCTCGGTGCCCTTCTGTCTGTAATCAGAGAACAGATTATTGTGGTATTTCCTTATTTGGACGATATCTTGGTACTTGCTCAGTCTTTACATTTAGCAGAATCTCATACGAATCGACTTGTGTTGTTTCTTCAAGATCATGGTTGGAGGATCAATTTACCAAAAAGTTCTTTGATTCCTCAGACAAGGGTAACCTTTCTGGGTTTCCAGATGGATTCAGTGTCCATGACTCTGTCTTTAACAGACAAGAGACGTCTAAAATTGATTGCAGCTTGTCGAAACCTTCAGTCACAATCATTCCCTTCGGTAGCCTTATGCATGGAAATTCTAGGTCTTATGACTGCTGCATCGGACGCGATCCCCTTTGCTCGTTTTCACATGCGACCTCTTCAGCTCTGTATGCTGAAGCAATGGTGCAAGGATTACACGAAGATATCTCAATTAATATCTTTAAAACCGATTGTTCGACACTCTCTAACATGGTGGACAGATCACCATCGTTTAATTCAGGGGGCTTCTTTTGTGCTTCCGACCTGGACTGTAATTTCAACAGATGCAAGTCTCACAGGTTGGGGAGCTGTGTGGGGATCTCTGACGGCACAAGGAGTTTGGGAATCTCAGGAGGTGAGATTACTGATCAATATTTTGGAACTCCGTGCAATTTTCAGAGCTCTTCAGTTTTGGCCTCTTCTGAAGAGAGAATCGTTCATTTGTTTTCAGACAGACAATGTCACAACTGTGGCATACATCAATCATCAAGGAGGGACTCACAGTCCTCTGGCTATGAAAGAAGTATCTCGAATTTTGGTTTGGGCGGAATCCAGCTCCTGTCTAATCTCTGCGGTTCATATCCCAGGTGTAGACAATTGGGAAGCGGATTATCTCAGTCGCCAAACGTTGCATCCGGGCGAATGGTCTCTTCACCCAGAGGTATTTCTTCAGATTGTTCAAATGTGGGAACTTCCAGAAATAGATCTGATGGCGTCCCATCTAAACAAGAAACTTCCCAGGTATCTGTCCAGATCCCGGGCTCCTCAGGCGGAGGCAGTGGATGCATTATCACTTCCTTGGAAGTATCATCCTGCCTATATCTTTCCGCCTCTAGTTCTTCTTCCAAGAGTAATCTCCAAGATTCTGAAGGAATGCTCGTTTGTTCTGCTGGTAGCTCCGGCATGGCCTCACAGGTTTTGGTATGCGGATCTTGTCCGGATGGCCTCTTGCCAACCGTGGACTCTTCCGTTAAGACCAGACCTTCTGTCACAAGGTCCTTTTTTCCATCAGGATCTGAAATCCTTAAATTTAAAGGTATGGAGATTGAACGCTTGATTCTTGGTCAAAGAGGTTTCTCTGACTCTGTGATTAATACTATGTTACAGGCTCGTAAATCTGTATCTCGAGAGATATATTATAGAGTCTGGAAGACTTATATTTCTTGGTGTCTTTCTCATCATTTTTCCTGGCATTCTTTTAGAATACCGAGAATTTTACAGTTTCTTCAGGATGGTTTAGATAAGGGTTTGTCCGCAAGTTCTTTGAAAGGACAAATCTCTGCTCTTTCTGTTCTTTTTCACAGAAAGATTGCTATTCTTCCTGATATTCATTGTTTTGTACAAGCTTTGGTTCGTATAAAACCTGTCATTAAGTCAATTTCTCCTCCTTGGAGTTTGAATTTGGTTCTGGGAGCTCTTCAAGCTCCTCCGTTTGAACCTATGCATTCATTGGACATTAAATTACTTTCTTGGAAAGTTTTGTTCCTTTTGGCCATCTCTTCTGCCAGAAGAGTTTCTGAATTATCTGCTCTTTCTTGTGAGTCTCCTTTTCTGATTTTTCATCAGGATAAGGCGGTGTTGCGAACTTCTTTTGAATTTTTACCTAAAGTTGTGAATTCCAACAACATTAGTAGAGAAATTGTGGTTCCTTCATTATGTCCTAATCCTAAGAATTCTAAGGAGAAATCGTTGCATTCTTTGGATGTTGTTAGAGCTTTGAAATATTATGTTGAAGCTACGAAATCTTTCCGTAAGACTTCTAGTCTATTTGTAATCTTTTCCGGTTCTAGAAAAGGCCAGAAAGCTTCTGCCATTTCTTTGGCATCTTGGTTGAAATCTTTAATTCATCTTGCCTATGTTGAGTCGGGTAAAACTCCGCCTCAGAGAATTACAGCTCATTCTACTAGGTCAGTTTCTACTTCCTGGGCGTTTAGGAATGAAGCTTCGGTTGACCAGATTTGCAAAGCAGCAACTTGGTCCTCTTTGCATACTTTTACTAAATTCTACCATTTTGATGTATTTTCTTCTTCTGAAGCAGTTTTTGGTAGAAAAGTACTTCAGGCAGCGGTTTCAGTTTGAATCTTCTGCTTATGTTTTTCGTTAAACTTTATTTTGGGTGTGGATTATTTTCAGCAGGAATTGGCTGTCTTTATTTTATCCCTCCCTCTCTAGTGACTCTTGTGTGGAAAGATCCACATCTTGGGTAGTCATTATCCCATACGTCACTAGCTCATGGACTCTTGCTAATTACATGAAAGAAAACATAATTTATGTAAGAACTTACCTGATAAATTCATTTCTTTCATATTAGCAAGAGTCCATGAGGCCCGCCCTTTTTTTTTTTTTGTGGTGGTTTTGATTTTGTATAAAGCACAATTATTCCAATTCCTTATTTTATATGCTTTCGCACTTTTTTATCACCCCACTTCTTGGCTATTCGTTAAACTGAATTGTGGGTGTGGTGAGGGGTGTATTTATAGGCATTTTGAGGTTTGGGAAACTTTGCCCCTCCTGGTAGGAATGTATATCCCATACGTCACTAGCTCATGGACTCTTGCTAATATGAAAGAAATGAATTTATCAGGTAAGTTCTTACATAAATTATGTTATTTAAATTTTGGATAGAAAAAAGAAAGAAACCCACAATCAGATTTTTGAAGGAAACTATAATGCAACAGATTAACATAGAAAGGCTGATGTTTTAGCCGATGTTAATAATAGAATTGAAGTTTTTTTTGAGAAATGGTCTCTTTACTTAAAGAGTCAACCCACAGATACTCAAAGGGAAATTCTAAAATCTTTCAAAAATACGGAGTATTTCCTAGAAGCACAAATTAGAGGAGAATGGAGTCAGATAGTTTAAATTAATATTGAGGACATTTTTTGGGAGGGAGGAGAGAGAGGGGGGGCGAGGAGAAGAGGGAGGTAGGGTTTTTTTTTTTTTTTTTTTCTCTTCTTACCTGTCTTTTCCCTCATAAGACCTATAAATATAAGTAGTATAAATATGAGAAAGGTATATTAATATATCTTAAAAGATTTAACTAATCACTCTCCTAGTTGGATATACTGACTCTACATAAGATGGAATTGCTAGAATTAATAATTCAGATTGGATATTTTCAGTCATAAGTCTGGATATTGTAGAAAATAATAAATTTTGTACAGATAGTAGAAAAGAGGATCATTATATTACTAATAACAATACAGGTAGATTATGAAAATATAGATAAGTACAAGAGCATTGTTTATTGGTTTTAAATTTGTATGTGAACTGTTTACTGATGACTTATTGTATCTTTTGTTCTTTTATCTACTAATAAAAAAGAATTAAAAAAAAAAACTAGACATTTGCGGAAAGAGACAATTACATGGTTAAAGCGCATTCTCTATCTGCCCATTTAAGCTAAGACATGCTACATATGTGTAGTTCGCATAAACCAGACATTTGCTAAAATTAAAAGAAATGGTTAAATTGCATCCTAGAGCTGCACATTACACAAACACAACTGTTTTTGAAGATTACAGTGGCAATTGTCTAACTACTTAACTATGTTGTGCACAAGTACTCACCAACGAGCCACCCAGGGGTAAACTGTCTGGCCTCAAACTGCCTCCACAGGGACGACTGTCTGAGGATGTGGGCATCATGACAAGCCCCGCCAAAATTCGCACACACCTGCATAATCCGCATCCGTGCGTCGCAAACAAACTGCATGTTGAGACTATGGAAGTGTTTGCGATTTCGGAAGGGCAAGCCATCTTTTGGAGCACGCAGCGCAATGTGGGTGCAATCTATTGCTCCCAAGACATTGGGCATTTAAGCTATTTCAAAGAATTCCCTCTTCAGGCGCCTCCAAAACACTATAATTTTGAGGGAATCCTATGTAACGCTTACTGACTCGTACCATGGCATCCAGAAAGTTGTCAAAAACCACAGAGAAGGTACTCTGAGCCAGCCCATGCATGTACCTCTCTCTGGATTGAAAACTTTCGGAGGCCAGGACGTTTATGCAACTTAGCATCTTGGTCATGCCAGGAATTGCAGTTTGCATATGTCTACGTGGCTCCATATGATGTTTAAGAACATCGTAAAGGCTAATGAGCTGTTCGCGATTGAGCCTATACTTCATAAACCTCAAAGTCACTCATGTTATCCAAGGTGGGCCTCACCCTGTGAACAGGAGGACCTCTAACTAGACGAGCCCTACATCTCTCTTGGAGACGCTGAGCACGCCTGATTCTATTAAACACCACTCGTGCAGCAGCAACTAACTGAGGGTTATCCATATTTGCCAAGCTAAGCAGCACAGAGCCAAACAGCAAAGCAAACACACAAGGAGTAACAAGGTATGCAAAAACACAAAAGCGATTTGATACAATGTTGATCACAAGGGACACTTTGGCCATGTTGTTTGGGGGATTTATAGTGCAATTAGTCCAATGGTAGCGTGTTCGTAATGATTGCTGATTGTATACACTTGATTGTATGTGAGCGGCGCGAATGCTTTCAAAATGGGCGTTTTTTTTATGTGTTTGCTGAAATTTTGTTCCCCCCCCAATGGGAAAGTGTAAAATATAACATATACAGTGTATCTTCGTAATGTTTGTTCATATGCGTAATAAATACTTATTAAACGCGATCTTATAGTAAAAAGCACACGTCCACACTAACATGAATGAAAGCACATACTTGTGTATAATGTGCATAGACATGGCATAGAATCTGATCGATCAATGTTGCTGCAATATTGTTTCTAAACGATAAAGTAACAGGTGACATCTATAATATTGTATATATATAAGTGATTTGCGAGATGTCAATATTTTACACATCCCATTGTAATTGCAATAACAATGAAGATCTTCCGGCTGACATTTGTAGTATTGTATATATAAGTGATTTTTGAGAAGTAAATATTGTACACGTCCCATTAAAATCGCAATAATAATGAAGATCTTCCAAACTCTCGTTTACGTATATGTAGTATTGAGGGAGAAACTTCTGAAAGGGGCGGTACTGTCCTAATGCTGTAATCTGTATAGTTGAAGCTTATAATGACGTCATCATATTAGCAACCTGCCTGTCTAGTTAGCAAATCTTCATTGTGTTGTATTTTAAAACATTCCTTTTGTGTTCTGATTAAAAAGATAAATGTGTGCTTTGTTGTTGTGTGATGTGTGTTATGTACATCTATGTATGTATTGTGATTCTCTCCCACATATGCTGACTTATATAAAGCAGTATAGCATTGTTGTTCCTTCCAAAAAAGTGACAGCTGTACTCTATTCTAATGCTCTAATTACGTACGATAAAGTTCTTATTGTACGTAATTCCTAATGGCATATTATGAGTGAATTGTGATGTTAAAGGGACACTAAATCCATATTTTATGTTTCATGATTCATAGAGAGAATCTAATGTTAAGCAACCTTCCAATGTAGTTGTATGATGTAAATGTGTTCATTGTTTATATGTGTTTTTCCCCCAGAATATAAATGCACATGTATGAGTCAATGACGAAAGTCATGTATGTGCATCCATTAATGATCATGTGTTGAACCTATGTAGATATGCTGTTCATGCAAGCATATGAATTGAATAAATGAAATGTTATAATAGAGGTAAATGAGACGTGTTTCCAATTGTCTACTGTTTGTAAATAATGAAATGTAAAAATTATTTTTCTGTCCGTTTAAATATGATGTAATTTTTCCAACCGATTTCGTATTGGTGATTTGTAGTTGATGTAATGTAAATTTATATAACAATTTGATGTTGTAGTGTATTTCACACAAGTAAAAGCCATAAGTCCATAGGGAAATAGTAATTTCTTGATCTATTTGTCATAGCGAGACTAATGCAAGAAAGAATGAGTTAGTTCCAGCAGCTCTAGACATAAGCTTTATAATTAATGCAGTGCAGATTACATATTTTGTATGTGTGTGTGTGTCTGAGTTTTTGTGTGTGTCTGAGTTTGTGTTTGTGTGTGTCTGAGTGTTTGTGTGTGTCTAAGTGTTTTTGTGTGTCTAAGTGTCTGAGTTTTTGTGTGTGTGTGTGTGTGTGTGTCTAAGTGTTTGTGTGTGTGTGTTTTTCTGTGTGTGTCTGAGTGTGTTTCCGAGTGTTTGTGTGTGCATCTGAGTGTGTTTTTAAGTTTGTCTGAGTGTTTGTATGTATGTGTGCCTGTGTTTGTGTGTGTCTGCTTTCTGGGGGGGTGACACCATAACTTACCGCACCGGGTGACACCAACCCTAGTGACGCCACTGATAAATATATATTTGTGAAAAATAAATATCAGATATATGTAGAAATATTTATTTATGAATAAATAGTACATATTTAGTTATGTTAAGAACATTGGAATATGAGATATTTATTTTTTCATGTCAGGTTAGCGCAGTTGCGAAAATTCTATAGAGTTTGTGTGAGAGAGCGGGGAAAAAAATACAACGCCACTTGTAATCTAGCCCTAAAGGTTTAAAGGTTAAATTTGTATTTGGGAGTGGGGGGTTTTGACACCGTGATCAGATTTATGACACCGTGGTCAGCGAATGCTTTAAGTTAGGGCTTTAAATTAATGCTTCTTTTTTTCTTTTTAACATTTTCAAATTATCATCAAGCATTCCCCACCTGACTTATAACTGTGGGATCAGAAGAGAACAGTATTGAATTCAATTAGATATGGATGGAATATAGGGTATATATTATTTTATATATATATTTTTTTAGAAACATTTTATTTTTACAGATAATGGAGATTATTGTTTACCTTCAAATGATATAACAATGATATTTTGTGTTGCAAAATGTAATATTTATAAGTATTTGTATGAGTTTACTATTGGACTACCCAACATCTATTGATTGCAAATGATACTCTTTTCCTTTAAAATTTCAAACTCTTTAATTGAAAAAGGCGGAGCAAGGATTATAAAAGAGACATATCAAGTTTATCAGTCAGTCATATTGCTTGATAAAGGTGCAAGTGTAGCACCGAAACGCATATCGAGCTACACACATGTCAAGAGTCACATCTGACTGTACCCTGAGACCCTTCGGAATCCCAAGTTATTACCCATATTAGCATAACGGCTGCATGAGGTTTGATCTAAGGATTCACCTATTCGTCTACACGACTTGGATGTCGATTTAAGACAATATCAGAGGTCCGGTAAGAAGTTATTCTGGGTAAGCCGGGTACTTTCATCTTGAATTTTGTTCATACAACTTAATATACAGAGTTGAAATTCGCAAGATTTTGCCTTCTCGGACAATACATCTGAACATTCTTTTGGGACTTAGCTTTCATTGTACATCTTTATATTTTATTGCAATATTAACATTATTTATCTGTTGCTTTTATTCTGTGTTATTTTATGTTTCGTGATTTGTTATTTCTTGTGGCCACAACTTTTTATATTATGCATTGCAACTTTATTAATGTAATATATATGTTCTCATTCCATAAACACTCTTGCTTTGTTAGCACTTTTTGTTTTTTACTTTTGTATGTTTTATCCCTGTTTTTGGAAATTACGGATTTTTGAGGTTTAGCTAGAGGGTGTTGAGTATTATGGGTATATTTATCAAGCTCTGTTTTAAAGACACCTTTAAAAATCTCCCTTAGAAAGACATGGATACAATGATAAGTCACTGACATCACAGGATAAATTTATCCATACGACTTTAAAACCAAAGTCGAAATACTATCCAATTCATGATAAAGGAAACCGCTTAGAATTGTTTGAGAAACTAGTTAAAGATGTTATACAGGAGAATGTATTGAATAATAGAATACACTATAATCTAACCAAAAAAGAGAAAATTGTTTTGAAAGATCTTAAAGGGAAAGTCAACACCAGAATTTTTGTTGTTTAAAAAGAAAGATAATCCCTTTATTACCCATTGCCCAGTTTTGCATAACCAACACAGTTATAATAATATAATAATACAAGTTTTACCTCTGTAATTACCTTGTATCTAAGCTTCTGCTGACTGACCCCTTATTTCAGTTCTTTTGACAGACTTGAATTTTGGCCAATCAGTGCTCACTCCTAGGTCACTTCAGGTGCATGAGCTCAATGTTATCTATATGAAACACATGAACTAATGCCCTCTAGTGGTCAAAGTGCATTCAGATTAGAGGCAGTCTTCAAGGTGTAAGGAATTAGCATATAAACCTTCTAGGTTTAGCTTTCAACTAATACCAAGAGAACAAAGCAAAATTTGTGATAAAAGTAAATTGGGAAATTGTTTAAAATGACATGCCCTATTTAAATCATGAAAGGTTTTTTTAGACTTGATTGTCCCTTTAAAGATGATACTAGGATTATCATTAAGCCAGCTGACAAGGGCGGAGGTGTGGTAATTTAAATACAGTTGATTACCTAATGGAGACCAATAGATTATTGGGGGACGAGAGTGCATATAAGAAATTAGTGAATGATCCCCTAGATTCACAAATGGTTAATTAAATCAGTTTAATAGATGGCGCCAAGAGTGAAGGGATTATCAATAATGAGGAATACAAATTGTTAAACATTATATGTCCTAGGACCCCCATATTTTATTATCTGCCTAAAATCCACAGGACCTTAGATAAACCCCCTGGATGCCCCATTATATTAGGTATATGTTCTTTAACCTCAAATATGTCCCAATATGTAGATCAATTTATACAGGGATATGTACAAACACTTCCCTTGTAGTTGAAAGATACCACTGATTTTTTAAATACTATAGAACATATTACATAATATACTCTGTAACTTATTTTAAATCAGTAGATGTTATTATTATTATGTCCATTCTGAAAGCTGCCATTTGGAGAGGTGGATTGATAATATTTTTAAAGGATAGTTTCTCAAGATAAGAAAAAATTGCACAGAAATAAAAGATTTCCAAGATCAAGCAGAAATCTTAGAATGTAAATTTAAAGATAAGGGATATGATAAAATGAAGGTACAGATTGCAAAATAATTTGCTAGTAATATAGAAAAAGTAGATCTATTGAAATAAAAAAACAAACATAAACATATAAATAAGACAACTAAGAATAAGCAGATGGGGCTTTCTTTTATCACTAATTACAACGAAGATCATAGAATTGTGAAAAAGATTTTAAACAAACACTGGCATATTGTTAAAAAAGATCCAGTTTTAACAGATTTAATAGAAGACCATCCCTCTGTTATTTTTAGGAAGAGTAGGAATTTGAAGAACAGCCTTGCCTCCAGTAAATTCAGAAAAAAATCCAAATGATATAGATTTACAGGGAAATAAAATAAAAGTTTTTTTCGATGCTATAGCTGGAAAGACTGTACAATACAGCAAGAAAGCCAAAAAGGTGTTAGCAACTAAGACCAATTACGAATACAGATAAAAATGTAATATATTTTATACAGTGTCCCTGAATTTTCAGTATTTGGGTCAAACCAGTCGTCCCCTGCGTTATAGGATTAGGGAACATCTCTTAAACATCAAATAGGGAAATTGGGAAATTGTAAACATTTTCTATCTAAACATTTTAAGGAATTTCATAATCAAAAATCTACAGGTTTGCAGTATTCGGGAGTAAAGAAATTGACATAGAATAGAGGAAGAGATTTAGAAAAGGAACTTTTATTTGCTGAAGCAGAGATAATTTTTAAATATAACACCCTAATACCAAATGGTCTCAAAGCAGAACTTGACTGAAATCTGTTTATTCAATCCGTTTATTTAACAAATTATTTATTGTTTTCAGTAATGAAATATTGAGTATAATAAAAGGCACTATTAACTTTTTATAATTCTATCTTATAAAATGTATGTGTCATATAATGTTTCCTGTTTCTATTTTTTATATATATTATTTTATATATATATATATATATATATATATATATATATATATATATATATATATATATATAGATGTTTTAATATTTTACAGATAATGGAGATTATTGTCTTCCTTCAAATGATATAACAATGATATTTTGTGTTGCAAATTGTAATATTTATAAGTATTTGTATGAGTTTACTATTGGAACACCCAATATCTATTGATTGCAAATGATACTCTGTTCCTTTAAAATTTCAAACTCTGTAATTGAAAAAGGCAGAGCTAGAAGGACTATAAAAGAGACAAATCAAGTCTATCAGTCACATTGTTTGATAAAGGCACCAAAACGCGCAGCTACACACTGTTTAGACTTTTACATGAAGGAACATTCACAGAGTGTTCGAGTGATTTCAACTTTCTTTGCCGATTTCCTGATTGGTTGGGCGGATCACGTGTAAATAGTCACACGTGACTTTGTACCCTGAGACACTTCGGAAGAAATAGTCTAGTCAAAACTAAACTTTCATGATTCAGATATAACAGGCAATTTTAAGCAACTTTCTAATTTACTCCTTTTATCAATCTTCATTCTCTTGGAATCTTTATTTGAAAAAGCAAGAAGGTAAGCATAGGAGCCGGCCCATTTTTTGGTTCAGCACCTGGGTAGCACTTTATGATTAGTACAGAAAAACATTAGGGGAGTCAGGCATCAAGTATCAATTTTAAGTAACCTAAGTATCATAATTTGACTTAGGGAAAACCTTGTAAGAAGGATAAAAGTGCAGACCCTTAAACAAGCATATAAACCAAAGTTAAAGAGAGAAATTGTAGAAACATCATAAGTAACTACACACAAGACAGGGATTTCAGCACTTAGTTTTATTTGGTTCAAATAACAAAGCCAAACTTAAATATTTGGTATTTATCACAGTGCAGTATTGTCCGTGCATGCATACAACAGGTCTACATTCTGCTAACCATATAGCTATGCATAGGAACCTCAACAAATTAGTACACAGTAGCGTTGTGCCTTTTAGTCTTGAAGCATAAGTTTGAGATTACGAGAAAATGTGTATAGTGCTAAGTTACCTTTATCAAACAACACCTCCACTAGAGGATGGCTATGCAAATTTGCACAAATCGGCCATCATAGTGAGCCATGAGGATCTATGTTTGTAAACAACACCACCTCTAAAAAGGGTATGTGATCACTAGCAATTAATATTGCAGCACAATCAGGTAAATGATGCATGTAATCATACATAAGCACATAGATAAAACATTTCTCTATAAAGGTAAGAATGGACCAGGGGGTACCGGACAACTCCTATTTCAGAGGGCACCACTATATTGAGATAGTATCCGGTGTCATGAAATATAAATTTTATATTAGGATCTATGTTCAGTTCCCCCAAAGCGGGTCTCAAAAATACCAGCTAGATATAATGTTGCAAGCAAGGATATTGATAGAACAAAAAAAAAAAAAAAAAAACGGATTTACGTTTGCCCTGAGGAAACCCCATGACGCTGTGGTCACATGGGGGGTGAAACGCACGTCGGCAGTGACGTACACAGAGTGGGCTGCTCTGTCTTGGATCAAACAAGTTTGAAACAGTGTTGCAATAAAGGAGGATTCAAAGCTGGCACTTAAAGCACTTCAATACTATACATGTTTGCTGTTTATGCCTACGAGGAAGTTCTTATCTGGAGCCGTGAGTTGCCCTAATGGTGGGATGGACTTTTACCCCTCTTGACAAATAGCTATATGGCAACATTATTTGGCTCATGGTCCTGAATATCTGGACGGTATTTACCCATGGTAATAACATGCTTGGAGGATGTAAGAGCTGGATTGTGTTTTCTTGATTTGTTCAGGATTTGCTACTATACCTGACAGATTCCTGTATGACAGGACGTAACTACAGCTCATATATATATATAAGAAATTGCTTACCTCGTTCATGTTATTTGACACCTGTGTTTGTGCTATCAATATTCTTGCTTGCAACATTATATCTAGCTGGTATTTTTGAGACCCGCTTTGGGGGAACTGAACATAGATCCTAATATAAAATTTATATTTCATGACACCGGATACTATCTCAATATAGTGGTGCCCTCTGAAATAGGAGTTGTCCGGTACCCCCTGGTCCATTCTTACCTTTATAGAGAAATGTTTTATCTATGTGCTTATGTATGATTACATGCATCGTTTACCTGCTTGTGCTGCAATATTAATTGCTAGTGTTCACATACCCTTTTTAGAGGTGGTGTTGTTTACAAACATAGATACTCATGGCTCACTATGATGGCCGATTTGTGCAAATTTGCATAGCCATCCTCTAGTGGAGGTGTTGTTTGATAAAGGTAACTTAGCACCATACACATTTTCTCGAAATCTCAAACTTATACTTCAAGATTAAAAGGCACAACGCTACTGTGTACTAATTTGTTGAGGTTCCTATGCATAGCTATATGGTTAGCAGAATGTAGACCTGTTGTATGCATGCACGGACAATACTGCACTGTGATAAATAGCAAATATTTAAGTTTGGCTGGGTTATTTGAACCAAATAAAACTAAGTGCTGAAATCCCTGTCTTGTGTGTAGTTACCTATGATGTTTCTACAATTTCTCTCTTTAACTTTAGTTTATATGCTTTATGATTAGTGTCTATATTTAGCCACCAATCAGCAAGTGCTACCCATGTTCTGAACCAAAAATGGGCCGGCTCCTAAGCTTACCTTCAAATAAAGATACCAAGAGAACAAATAAAAATTGATAATAGGAGTAAATTAAAAAAAATTGCTTGGGGGGGACTTCCGGGCAGCGGCCATGTTTGGTTGCACATCTGCATGCTGCTCCAGCTTTTCAGCATTACTTTTATAATATCACCTTATAATAGCACCATCCATACATATGATATACAGAACTGAAGGCTATTGCAAACAACGCATCAAATGAGCCTGATATTGACAAGATTGCTGCTGGCATCAGTGCTCGGAGATACTTGGAAGCCTTGGCCTCCTCTATACCCCCCCGGCAGGGCATACTACTACCCAGTCGTTACGCAGCACTATATGAGTGCTGAAACGCAACCAGGTGCTACCTGTCAACTCTGTGGGTCTAAACATATATCATGCATTATATCCAAGAAGCAATCTCTGTACTTCTGGAGGAGCATTTTCTTAAGCTGCATCGACTAATAGATCAGTGTTTTTGCTCTAACGACCTAACAACCCAGGATCTAGTCATAACGGCAGAGGAAATTTGTGGAGATTTACAACTCCAACATGAAGCCCATACAGCGACCCCTTGCTACCTACAATACTCAGAGCCGGACCCCCAGGGGAGGGAGATGTCCGGGGAGCACATTGCCGACAACATTTGTGTAGAGCTGCGCCCAGGGAGTGCTGCTGTGGTCTCAGATCACATCATGGATTCTCGCGCCGCCAGGAGGTCTGTTAGTCCTTTAAGCCAGCTAGTGAAGGAGCTGTGCACTTTAACCTCAATCTGCGTGCCACGAAATAGAGAGTACACGGCAAACCCTGAAGTGGACGGTACAAAGATCCTATTCATCCTGCATAGGCACTGTCTTACCCTGTTTATGGGGAATATTGCTGATAGACTCAGCCTTTCATGGCGGTCCGGTATCGGATGATCACTGAAATCCCACATGTGCAGCAGTGATATGGGAGATGACGCTTGAGAAGTATCTTAAAATCTCCTCAGTTGCTTGCAGTTTAACATAGGGAACATAGGGACTGCTTTTATAATTTTCTTTTTATGGGGACTTTCTGTTTTATAGCTAAGTGTCATTTACTTGTCCAAAACTAATATACAAGGATCCTAATGACGGCACTACAGCCTGAGACTTGAAAGACGGTGAATGTTTGGACATTGCAACAAGCAATATTAAGTATTCTTCCCTTTGCTGGGACAGATTCCGTAGCTCTGGCTATCTCTATATCCCCCCTGTATATAATTGCACTCTATTTGGGTCGCTGCCTTGATTACTCAAACTGCGCAGCTTACAAGACAGCTTTAATCCCTCTTAGGGGGTTTGCCATGGTCCTCTATCCGCCATGCACAGTTTACAGTTATAAAATGTTGACTATAAGTCTGAAAGCTCATAGATTTACTGCCTAGGATACTGCATGAATGTTTTGTTCACTTGGTTACCATGCTTGTATGTCTAGCTGCCATTCTAGTGTTTATAGTACATAATTAACAACAGGTTAAAGTTATGCATAGCCCTCTATGTCCACTGTGTAACGCTAAAGTATGTACTATCATTTATATATAAGATATATCACAAACATGGGTACAATAAATTCTTTATTTTTTTTATTTCTATATAATTGCGCTGTATCTGGTTTGCTACCTTGATTACTTGAACTGTTTGCGGTGTTTAGATGACAACTTTAATTCCTCTAGAAAGGTTTTTCATGGTCCCCTGTGTGCCATACACTGTGTCCAGCTGTAAAATTTTGACTATATGTATGAAAGGTCCAGGATTTAATATCTAGGATTCTGCTTGAATAATTTGTTCACTTAATCACCCTGTTGTTTAGGGCTTGTATGTCTAACTACATCACTGATGTCTAAATAATTGCTAATAGGTTAAAGGTATGCATAGCCCTATGTGTTCACTGTTTACAGTTATAGTATGTACTATCATTTCTATCTAGTGTAAAAAAACAAACATGAGTACAAGATGCTTTAGCCCATCTATGCTGTTGTGCTACTATGGGGGTTTGATCACAAGATAAACAATGTACTTTTACATATGGCCTCTGTGTGTTAGGTATAGCCAATTTGGAAAATCAGAAGCTCCTCAGGATTCTTTACATCCATGTTTGAATAGATCTCTTATTATGACCTCTGCTCCTATAACCTTGTGGCCATACTCCAGTAGCAATTCCTACCTATATGTAACACATCCCCAATGCTGGACTGTCCGCGGCCGAGACAGTAAGGCATGTTCATCATAGTTCCTACTTATAATTTAGGGGATTGATCAGACATATTTAGACAGCAAACATTGTTCTCAACTAGGTTTATGGCTGCAGGGTTGAACTCTGCAAAGTCTTCTGATATGTAGTATTGACTCCACAAACAAATAAAACACTAATCCATGCATGGCCCTTTAACAATGCTACAATTTGTCTTACAGTTTGTTCTCTTACTATAGATTGACCTAGCCCCTAATATGCTGGTACAGGACCCCAACCTAGCCCTGTTGCACAGCAGTCAGGATAGTAAGCTTGCTATTTCCCTTAGAGTTGGCCTCGCCTCTTCTAATGGCGCTGATCATTTGGCGATGTAGATTTGTATATTAACGAAAGAATTAAGCACACACTGTCTCCGTGGCTGATAAAAAAAAAAAAATTTTTGCAGCTAAATGCCTAGTATAATCTATATTGTAGTTGGAGTAGTACTCCGAACTGACCATTATCTGTTTTATCTGCCCATGGGTAGGCCCACAGAGTCTCTTAATAATATAAATGTTTTTTTTTACTTATAGAATGTTACTTGGTTGCATAGCAAAATAAAATATAAAATCTGAGGTCTTCATTGTGAGATCCAAAAGTGGTCTCTCTATTCTATTATACCTTCTTATACTTTTAGACTTGTCCTTTTACTCTAGGTCCAAGAGTGACCTTTAAGTTTGTAACAGAAGGTTGGCTTTTATATGGGCGTTGTGTATTCATTTGACTATCAATGCTACAATTTGTTGTATTACAATTTTCTCTGTATGTTTATTCTGCTTGTATGCCTAACTTAGTACCTCAATAAAAATAAAAAATAAAAAAAAAATTGCTTAAAATTGCCTGTTATATCTCTGAATCACAAAGCTTTAATTTTGACTAGACTTTAATAAATGTTCAAGGAAGCCACAGGATTCCCCTTGCACAGAATTGAGGTGTCAATATACATATCATATCCCATGTTGAAATCATAGTACTAGTGGAATGAGCACCAGAGCTGGAAAACTAAATTCCCAATGTCCCACGGGGAATGAGATGCCACAATATTCCATTTAAACAAAACTGAAAGTACAGAAATACAGTAATAAAATAAAGAAAGAAAGAAAATAAAAAGCCCATAAAAGATTTTTTTTTCTTTTGATCCAAATATGCCTTAACGGTCAAAACAGGGTAGAAACCCCTGGATGGCTGAAAAGTTCTGCATAATCCTTATTTAGATTGATCATGGCCCATATGCAGATGTGAAACCACACCAATGTTTGTGCACTGAATCTGCAAATTATGGTAGAATAATACATGATTTCATAAAACTAAGGTATTGCTTGAATATATATATATAAACAGACATATAGGGCCAGATTACTAGGGGAGTGTTATTTAACGCTCTTTCTTGAGCGTTAACTGCGCTAGTAGTAAGCTTTTTGGGCACGTCGGGTTGCACTTGTATTACAAGTTGAAAGTATACTATTTTAGCATGAGCGCTAACCCGACGCTCGTAAAAAGCCGAGCTTAGAATAGAGCATGTGCAATAACGTATCCCCCCCCATAGAAGTCAATAGAGCAAAAAAACGAAGAAAAAAACCCCCTAACACCCTATTTGCACACAAACACAATCACATATTCTCAAGTGCACTAACCCAGCATGAAAATATAAATTATTCACATTCCAATGTTCTGCACATAGAAGAATGTGTTCTATTTATTCACAAATACATATTTATATATATATATAGCTGATGGTATTTTGGTACTACAGGGAGTGCAGAATTATTAGGCAAGTTGTATTTTTGAGGATTAATTTTATTATTGAACAACAACCATGTTCTCAATGAACCCAAAAAACTCATTAATATCAAAGCTGAATAGTTTTGGAAGTAGTTTTTAGTTTGTTTTTAGTTATAGCTATTTTAGGGGGATATCTGTGTGTGCAGGTGACTATTACTGTGCATAATTATTAGGCAACTTAACAAAAAACAAATATATACCAATTTCAATTATTTATTTTTACCAGTGAAACCAATATAACATCTCAACATTCACAAATATACATTTCTGACATTCAAAAACAAAACAAAAACAAATCAGTGACCAATATAGCCACCTTTCTTTGCAAGGACACTCAAAAGCCTGCCATCCATGGATTCTGTCAGTGTTTTGATCTGTTCACCATCAACATTGCGTGCAGTAGCAACCACAGCTTCCCAGACACTGTTCAGAGAGGTGTACTGTTTTCCCTCCTTGTAAATCTCACATTTGATGATGGACCACAGGTTCTCAATGGGGTTCAGATCAGGTGAACAAGGAGGCCATGTCATTAGATTTTCTTCTTTTATACCCTTTCTTGCCAGCCACTCTGTGGAGTACTTGGACGCGTGTGATGGAGCATTGTCCTGCATGAAAATCATGTTTTTCTTGAAGGATGCAGACTTCTTCCTGTACCACTGCTTGAAGAAGGTGTCTTCCAGAAACTGGCAGTAGGACTGGGAGTTGAGCTTGACTCCATCCTCAACCCGAAAAGGCCCCACAAGCTCATCTTTGATGATACCAGCCCAAACCAGTACTCCACCTCCACCTTGCTGGCGTCTGAGTCGGACTGGAGCTCTCTGCCCTTTACCAATCCAGCCACGGGCCCATCCATCTGGCCCATCAAGACTCACTCTCATTTCATCAGTCCATAAAACCTTAGAAAAATCAGTCTTGAGATATTTCTTGGCCCAGTCTTGACGTTTCAGCTTGTGTGTCTTGTTCAGTGGTGGTCGTCTTTCAGCCTTTCTTACCTTGGCCATGTCTCTGAGTATTGCACACCTTGTGCTTTTGGGCACTCCAGTGATGTTGCAGCTCTGAAATATGGCCAAACTGGTGGCAAGTGGCATCTTGGCTGCTGCACGCTTGACTTTTCTCAGTTCATGGGCAGTTATTTTGCGCCTTGGTTTTTCCACACACTTCTTGCGACCCTGTTGACTATTTTGAATGAAACGCTTGATTGTTCGATGATCACGCTTCAGAAGCTTTGCAATTTTAAGAGTGCTGCATCCCTCTGCAAGATATCTCACTATTTTTGACTTTTCTGCGCCTGTCAAGTCCTTCTTTTGACCCATTTTGCCAAAGGAAAGGAAGTTGCCTAATAATTATGCACACCTCATATAGGGTGTTGATGTCATTAGACCACACCCCTTCTCATTACAGAGATGCACATCACCTAATATGCTTAATTGGTAGTAGGCTTTCGAGCCTATACAGCTTGGAGTAAGACAACATGCATAAAGAGGATGATGTGGTCAAAATACTCATTTGCCTAATAATTCTGCACTCCCTGTATATTTATACCTATATATACATGATTTTATATATATATATATATATATATATATTATATATATATATATATATATATATATATAATATATATATATATATATATATATATATATTATATATATATATATATATATATATATATATATATATATAATATATATATATATATATATATATATATATATATATATATATATATATATATATATATATATATATATATAGGTATAGATATATACAGATATATATAGGAATATATATTTTTAAAAAAAAGCATATTCTGCTATGTACAGAACATTGGAATGTGAAATATTTACAGTAAATACACAGTATAACACTTTATTAAATATGAATATTGCATAAATACGTTTTAACATATTTCTTTTATCTAATTAACTGCAAAGGGCTCCAATGCACTTATATAAATGTCTATATATGTGTTCATATGTATTTATGTGTTTATATGTGTATATATGTTTGTAAATAAATACATAAATACATATGTACACACACACACAAATATAGATATTTAGACTGAGTGAGAAGCATTTCAGTGTGATAGGGTAACTAATTCTATGTACCCTGAGTGATTTTATATGCCTCCATTTTTAATGTTTTTAATTAAGAGTACATTTTAAGACACACACAGCCATGCTGCTCTCAGTGATAGATCCCTGCTGCCAGTAAAGAATACATTCAAGATCAGTTGATTCACTAGTGACTGAGGAGGCCAATTATAATGCAATAAGAAAAAAACTTCAGAAGAACTGTGAAATACCTCCTGACTATACTTATTCAGATAAGCGAGCTGCAAATGAGGAGACATTAAGTGACATTTTTTTGCAACAAGAAGAGCAAGACATGGTGCCATTCTACGATCTCTTGCAGTTAGAGGCATTGGTTATCACCATGGACCTGTGGATGCAAAAGGAAGACAGCTTGTTAACCCCTAAACCGCCAAACCCACAAAACGCAAATAACTAATTAAATTACTAAGCCCCCTAACCTAACACCCCCTAAATTAACCCCAATTACCTAAATAAAAAATACTTAGTTACAAACAATTCAAATAGCTAACATTACTTAAAAAAATAATAATAATATTAAATTAATCTAAAACACCTCCTAATCTAATGCTAAATTACCAAAAGCCCTTAAAAGGGATTTTTGTAGGGCATTGCCCTAAGTTAAACAGCTCTTTTGCATTTAAAAAGAATTCTAAGTCCACCCTAACAGTAAAACCCACCACCCACCAAACCCCCCAAAATAAATAAACCTAACACTAAAAAAAAGTAAACTACCCATTGCCCCTAAAGGGGCATTTGTATGGGCATTGCCCTTAAAAGGGCATTAAGCTCTTTTACTGCCCTTAAAAGGGCATTCAGCTGTTTTAAGAGTGCCCATTAAAACCCTAATCTAAAAAAAAAACAAAAAAAAAAACTAAGTCTAACCCCCACATAGGTACTCACGGTTCCTCAAGTCCGGCGCTAAAGTCTTCTTCCAAGTGGCAACCTCGTCTATCTTCTTCCAGGAATAACCTCGCTCGGAGTGGAGGGCGGAGCTGACGCCCGTGGAGCCATGGAGCGTGGAGATCCTCTTCGTTTGATCACCGCCGCACACTGAGGATTGAATTCAAGGTACGCGTTTAAATATAGGGTACCTTGAATTTCTGTTGGCTGTTTGAGTCTTCAAATTCAAATCAGCCAATAGGATGAGATCTACTTAAATCATAGTGGCCGATTTGAACAGCCAATAGGATTTTAGTAGCTCTCATCCTATTGACTGATTTGAATTTGAAGAATCAAATCAGCCAATAGGAATGCAAGGGGCGCCATATTTAAATGCGTACCTTGAATTCACTATTCAGTGTACGGTGGCGATCGTATGAAGAGGATCCTCCACGCTCCATGGCTCCACGGTCGCCAGTCTTCAGTTCCACCCTCTGCTCCGTGTTGGCTTGTTCCTGGAAGAAGATAGAAGAGGTCGCCGCTTGGATGAAGACTTCAGCACCGGACTTCAGGAACCGTGAATACCTATCTGGGGGTTAGACTTAGGCTTTCTAAAAAAAATTTTTTTTTTTAGATTAGGGTTTTAATGGAAAAAAAAACTGAATGCCCTTTTAAGGGCAATGGTCATACAAATGCCCCTTTAGGGGCAATGGGTAGTTTAGGTTTTTTTAGTGTTAGGTTTATTTATTTTGGGGGGTTTGGTGGGTGGTGGGTTTTACTGTTGGGGGGACAGAATTTTTTTGAATGCAAAAGAGCTGTTTAATTTCGGGCAATGCCCTACAAAAAAAGCCCTTTTAAGGGCTATTGGTAGTTTAGCATTAGATTAGGGGGTGTTTTTATTTTGGTGGCCTTTTTTATTTTCATAGGGATAAGGTTTAATTTTTTTTTAATTTGGATAATTTTGTTTATTATTTTCTGTAATGTTAGACTTATAATTAAAAAACTAAGATTAAATAATCTAAGATTACAAAAAATAAAAGTAATGTTAGCTTTTTTATTTTGTTTGTAACTTTTTTTTAATTTAGGTACTTGGGGTTAATTTAGGGGGTGTTAGGTTAGGGGGGTGTAAGGTTAAGGGGCTTAGTAATTTAATTAGTTATTTGCGTTGTGTGGGTTTGGTGGTTTAGGGGTTAATAGTTTTATTAGGATTATTGCGTTGTGTGGGTTTGGCAGATTAGGGGTTAATTAAGTTTATTGCGTTGGTGGGGGATGGCGGTTTAGGCGTTAATAGTTTTAATAGGTTCTTTGCGATATAGGTGAATGGCAGATTAGGGGTTAATAGTTTATTAAGGTATATTGCATTGTTGATGGTGGTTTAGGGGTTAATTAGATGTTTTGCGATGTGGGGGTTAGCAGATTTGGGGTTAATATAGTTTATTAGTTATTGCGATTGGGGCATGACGGTTGACAGGTAGATAGATATTGCACATGCGTTAGGTGTTAGTTATTTTCAGGAGGTAGATAGATATTGTGAATCCCTTAGGTGTTAGTTACTATTTTCAGGGGGTTACGGTGCTCACATACTCAGCGCAAGTCTTGCTGCGCCTGCCTTAGTGTAGCAAGGTGAAAATGGAGTAAAACATCTCCATTTTCGCCGCGTAAGTCCTTGCGCTGAATATGTGATACTGAATTGCGATGCAGTTCTATGTTAGTTAATGGGAGTAAAAATTGCGGCCGACGAGTGAAATATACCTGCCAAATTTATATGCAAAGCTGTATATGTGATACCAAAACCACGTAAAAACCGGCGTCACCGGCTTCTGCCACCTGGATGAGGATGGATGTCCGGTCTTTGAAAACTGTAAGTGGATCGTCGGGGGTTAATGTTAGGTTTTTTTAAGGGTTTATTGGGTGGGTTTTATTTTTAGCTTAGGGTTTGGACAATTAAAAATAGCTAAATGCCCTTTTCAGGGCAATGGTTAGCTTAGGTTTATTTAGATAGGTTTTCATTTAGGGGGGTTTGGTTGTGTGGGTTTTACTGTTGGGGGGTTGTTTATATATATTTTTACAGGTAAAAAAGCTGATTTCTTTGGGGCAATGCTCCGCAAAAGGTCCTTTTAATGGCTATTTGTAGTTTATTGTAGGCTAGGGTTTTTTTATTTTGGGGGGGGGGGGCTTTTTTATTTTCATAGGGCCCTTAGATTAGGTGTAATTAGTTTAAATCTTTGATAATTTCTTTTTTTATTTTGTGTAACTTAGTGTTTATTTTTTTTGTAACTTAGGCCTAGATTTAGAGTTGGGCGGTAGCCGTGAAAACCAGCGTTAGAGGCTCCTAACGCTGGTTTTGGGCTACTGCCGGTATTTGGAGTCAGTCAGGAAATGGTCTAACGCTCACTTTGCAGCCGCGACTTTTCCATACCGCAGATCCCCTTACGTCAATTGCGTATCCTATCTTTTCAATGGGATCTTTCTAACGCCGGTATTTAGAGTCGTGTCTGAAGTCTAACGACAAAACTCCAGCCGCAGAAAAAACATAATTTATGTAAGAACTTACCTGATAAATTCATTTCTTTCATATTAGCAAGAGTCCATGAGCTAGTGACGTATGGGATATACATTCCTACCAGGAGGGGCAAAGTTTCCCAAACCTCAAATTGCCTATAAATACACCCCTCACCACACCCACAATTCAGTTTAACGAATAGCCAAGAAGTGGGGTGATAAAAAAGTGCGAAAGCATATAAAATAAGGAATTGGAATAATTGTGCTTTATACAAAATCATAACCACCACAAAAAAAGGGCGGGCCTCATGGACTCTTGCTAATATGAAAGAAATGAATTTATCAGGTAAGTTCTTACATAAATTATGTTTTCTTTCATGTAATTAGCAAGAGTCCATGAGCTAGTGACGTATGGGATAATGACTACCCAAGAAGTGGATCTTTCCACACAAGAGTCACTAGAGAGGGAGGGATAAAATAAAGACAGCCAATTCCTGCTGAAAATAATCCACACCCAAAATAAAGTTTAACGAAAAACATAAGCAGAAGATTCAAACTGAAACCGCTGCCTGAAGTACTTTTCTACCAAAAACTGCTTCAGAAGAAGAAAATACATCAAAATGGTAGAATTTAGTAAAAGTATGCAAAGAGGACCAAGTTGCTGCTTTGCAGATCTGGTCAACCGAAGCTTCATTCCTAAACGCCCAGGAAGTAGAAACTGACCTAGTAGAATGAGCTGTAATTCTCTGAGGCGGAGTTTTACCCGACTCAACATAGGCAAGATGAATTAAAGATTTCAACCAAGATGCCAAAGAAATGGCAGAAGCTTTCTGGCCTTTTCTAGAACCGGAAAAGATAACAAATAGACTAGAAGTCTTACGAAAAGATTTCGTAGCTTCAACATAATATTTCAAAGCTCTAACAACATCCAAAGAATGCAACGATTTCTCCTTAGAATTCTTAGGATTAGGACATAATGAAGGAACCACAATTTCTCTACTAATGTTGTTGGAATTCACAACTTTAGGTAAAAATTCAAAAGAAGTTCGCAACACCGCCTTATCCTGATGAAAAATCAGAAAAGGAGACTCACAAGAAAGAGCAGATAATTCAGAAACTCTTCTGGCAGAAGAGATGGCCAAAAGGAACAAAACTTTCCAAGAAAGTAATTTAATGTCCAATGAATGCATAGGTTCAAACGGATGAGCTTGAAGAGCTCCCAGAACCAAATTCAAACTCCAAGGAGGAGAAATTGACTTAATGACAGGTTTTATACGAACCAAAGCTTGTACAAAACAATGAATATCAGGAAGAATAGCAATCTTTCTGTGAAAAAGAACAGAAAGAGCAGAGATTTGTCCTTTCAAAGAACTTGCGGACAAACCCTTGTCTAAACCATCCTGAAGGAACTGTAAAATTCTCGGTATTCTAAAAGAATGCCAGGAAAAATGATGAGAAAGACACCAAGAAATATAAGTCTTCCAGACTCTATAATATATCTCTCGAGATACAGATTTACGAGCCTGTAACATAGTATTAATCACAGAGTCAGAGAAACCTCTTTGACCAAGAATCAAGCGTTCAATCTCCATACCTTTAAATTTAAGGATTTCAGATCCTGATGGAAAAAAGGACCTTGTGACAGAAGGTCTGGTCTTAACGGAAGAGTCCACGGTTGGCAAGAGGCCATCCGGACAAGATCCACATACCAAAACCTGTGAGGCCATGCCGGAGCTACCAGCAGAACAAACGAGCATTCCTTCAGAATCTTGGAGATTACTCTTGGAAGAAGAACTAGAGGCGGAAAGATATAGGCAGGATGATACTTCCAAGGAAGTGATAATGCATCCACTGCCTCCGCCTGAGGAGCCCGGGATCTGGACAGATACCTGGGAAGTTTCTTGTTTAGATGGGACGCCATCAGATCTATTTCTGGAAGCTCCCACATTTGAACAATCTGAAGAAATACATCTGGGTGAAGAGACCATTCGCCCGGATGCAACGTTTGGCGACTGAGATAATCCGCTTCCCAATTGTCTACACCTGGGATATGAACCGCAGAGATTAGACAGGAGCTGGATTCCGCCCAAACCAAAATTCGAGATACTTCTTTCATAGCCAGAGGACTGTGAGTCCCTCCTTGATGATTGATGTATGCCACAGTTGTGACATTGTCTGTCTGAAAACAAATGAACGATTCTCTCTTTAGAAGAGGCCAAAACTGAAGAGCTCTGAAAATTGCACGGAGTTCCAAAATATTGATCGGTAATCTCACCTCCTGAGATTCCCAAACTCCTTGTGCCGTCAGAGATCCCCACACAGCTCCCCAACCTGTGAGACTTGCATCTGTTGAAATTACAGTCCAGGTCGGAAGCACAAAAGAAGCCCCCTGAATTAAACGATGGTGATCTGTCCACCATGTTAGAGAGTGTCGAACAATCGGTTTTAAAGATATTAATTGAGATATCTTCGTGTAATCCTTGCACCATTGCTTCAGCATACAGAGCTGAAGAGGTCGCATGTGAAAACGAGCAAAGGGGATCGCGTCCGATGCAGCAGTCATAAGACCTAGAATTTCCATGCATAAGGCTACCGAAGGGAATGATTGTGACTGAAGGTTTCGACAAGCTGTAATCAACTTTAGACGTCTCTTGTCTGTTAAAGACAGAGTCATGGACACTGAATCCATCTGGAAACCCAGAAAGGTTACCCTTGTCTGAGGAATCAAAGAACTTTTTGGTAAATTGATCCTCCAACCATGATCTTGAAGAAACAACACAAGTCGATTCGTATGAGATTCTGCTAAATGTAAAGACTGAGCAAGTACCAAGATATCGTCCAAATAAGGAAATACCACAATACCCTGTTCTCTGATTACAGACAGCAGGGCACCGAGAACCTTTGTAAAAATTCTTGGAGCTGTAGCTAGGCCAAACGGCAGAGCCACAAACTGGTAATGCTTGTCCAGAAACGAGAATCTCAGGAACTGATAATGATCTGGATGAATCGGAATATGCAGATATGCATCCTGTAAATCTATTGTGGACATATAATTCCCTTGCTGAACAAAAGGTAAGATAGTCCTTACAGTTACCATCTTGAACGTTGGTATCCTTACATAACGATTCAATATTTTTAGATCCAGAACTGGTCTGAAAGAATTCTCCTTCTTTGGTACAATGAAGAGATTTGAATAAAACCCCATCCCCTGTTCCGGAACTGGAACTGGCATAATTACTCCAGTCAACTCTAGATCTGAAACACATTTCAGAAATGCTTGAGCTTTTACTGGATTTACTGGGACACGGGAAAGAAAAAATCTCTTTGCAGGAGGTCTCAACTTGAAACAAATTCTGTACCCTTCTGAAACAATGCTCTGAATCCAAAGATTGTGAACAGAATTGATCCAAATTTCCTTGAAAAAACGTAACCTGCCCCCTACCAGCTGAGCTGGAATGAGGGCCGCACCTTCATGTGGACTTAGAAGCAGGCTTTGCCTTTCTAGCTGGCTTGGATTTATTCCAGACTGGAGATGGTCTCCAAACTGAAACTGCTCCTGAGGATGAAGGATCAGGCTTTTGTTCTTTGTTGAAACGAAAGGAACGAAAATGATTATTAGCCCTGTTTTTACCTTTAGATTTTTTATCCTGTGGTAAAAAAGTTCCTTTCCCACCAGTAACAGTTGAAATAATGGAATCCAACTGAGAACCAAATAATTTGTTACCCTGGAAAGAAATGGAAAGTAAAGTTGATTTAGAAGCCATATCAGCATTCCAAGTTTTAAGCCATAAAGCTCTTCTAGCTAAAATAGCTAGAGACATAAACCTGACATCAACTCTGATAATATCAAAAATGGCATCACAGATAAAATTATTAGCATGTTGAAGAAGAATAATAATATCATGAGAATCACGATGTGTTACTTGTTGCGCTAAAGTTTCCAACCAAAAAGTTGAAGCTGCAGCAACATCAGCCAAAGATATAGCAGGTCTAAGAAGATTACCTGAACACAGATAAGCTTTTCTTAGAAAGGACTCAATTTTCCTATCTAGAGGATCCTTAAACGAAGTACCATCTGACGTAGGAATAGTAGTACGTTTAGCAAGGGTAGAAATAGCCCCATCAACTTTAGGGATCTTGTCCCAAAATTCTAATCTGTCAGACGGCACAGGATATAATTGCTTAAAACGTTTAGAAGGAGTAAATGAATTACCCAAATTATCCCATTCTTTGGAAATTACTGCAGAAATAGCATCAGGGACAGGAAAAACTTCTGGAATAACTACAGGAGTTTTAAAAACCTTATTTAAACGTTTAGATTTAGTATCAAGAGGACCAGAATCCTCTATTTCTAAAGCAATTAGGACTTCTTTAAGTAAAGAACGAATAAATTCCATTTTAAATAAATATGAAGATTTATCAGCATCAACCTCTGAGACAGAATCCTCTGAACCAGAGGAATCATCAGAATCAGAATGATGATGTTCAGTTAAAAATTCATCTGTAGGGAGAGAAGTTTTAAAAGATTTTTTACGTTTACTAGAAGGAGAAATAACAGACATAGCCTTCTTTATGGATTCAGAAACAAAATCTCTTATATTATCAGGAACATTCTGCACCTTAGATGTTGAAGGAACTGCAACAGGCAATGGTACTTTACTAAAGGAAATATTATCTGCTTTAACAAGTTTGTCATGACAATCAATACAAACAACAGCTGGAGGAATAGCTACCAAAAGTTTACAGCAGATACACTTAGCTTTGGTAGATTCAGCACTTGACAGCGATTTTCCTGTAGTATCTTCTGACTCAGATGCAACGTGAGACATCTTGCAATATGTAAGAGAAAAAACAACATATATATAAAGAAAAATTGATCAAATTCCTTAAATGACAGTTTCAGGAATGGGAAAAAATGCCAAAGAACAAGCTTCTAGCAACCAGAAGCAATAAAAAATGAGACTTAAATAATGTGGAGACAAAAGTGACGCCCATATTTTTTCGCGCCAAATAAGACGCCCACATTATTTGGCGCTTAAATGCTTTTTGGCGCCAAAAATGACGCCACATCCGGAACGCCGACATTTTTGGCGCAAAATAACGTCAAAAAATGACGCAACTTCCGGCGACACGTATGACGCCGGAAACGGAAATAGAATTTTTGCGCCAAAAAAGTCAGCGCCAAGAATGACACAATAAAATGAAGCATTTTCAGCCCCCGCGAGCCTAACAGCCCACAGGGAAAAAGTCAAATTTTAAGGTAAGAAAAAATGTTAAATTAAAATGCATTATCCCAAATATGAAACTGACTGTCTGAAAATAAGGAAAGTTGAACATTCTGAGTCAAGGCAAATAAATGTTTGAATACATATATTTAGAACTTTATAAACAAAGTGCCCAACCATAGCTAGGAGTGTCACAGAAAATAAGACTTACTTACCCCAGGACACTCATCTACATATAGTAGATAGCCAAACCAGTACTGAAACGAGAATCAGTAGAGGTAATGGTATATATAAGAGTATATCGTCGATCTGAAAAGGGAGGTAAGAGATGAATCTCTACGACCGATAACAGAGAACCTATGAAATAGACCCCTTAGAAGGAGATCACTGCATTCAAATAGGCAATACTCTCCTCACATCCCTCTGACATTCACTGCACGCTGAGAGGAAAACCGGGCTCCAACTTGCTGCGGAGCGCATATCAACGTAGAATCTAGCACAAACTTACTTCACCACCTCCATCGGAGGCAAAGTTTGTAAAACTGAATTGTGGGTGTGGTGAGGGGTGTATTTATAGGCATTTTGAGGTTTGGGAAACTTTGCCCCTCCTGGTAGGAATGTATATCCCATACGTCACTAGCTCATGGACTCTTGCTAATTACATGAAAGAAAAGTCAGTAGTTAAGAGCTTTCTGGGCTAATGCCGGTTTATAAAGCTCTTAACTACTGTGCTCTAAAGTACACTAACACCCATAAACTACCTATGTACCCCTAAACCGAGGTCCCACACATCGCCGCCACTATATTTTAATTTTTTAACCCCTAATCTTCCGCTCCGTACACTGCCGCCAACTACGTTATCCCTATGTACCCCTAATCTGCTGCCCCTAACACCGCCGACCCCTATATTATATTTATTAACCCCTAATCTGCCGCCCCCGCTATCGCTGACCCCTGCATATTATTATTAACCCCTAATCTGCTGCTCCGTACACCACCGCCACCTACATTATAGCTATGTACCCCTAATCTGCTGCTCCTAACACCGCCGACCCCTATATTATATTTATTAACCCCTAATCTGCCCCCCTCAAAGTCGCCTCCACCTGCCTACACTTATTAACCCCTAATCTGCCTAGCGGACCACACCGCTACTATAATAAAGTTATTAACCCCTAATCCGCCTCACTCCCGCCTCAATAACGCTATAATAAATAGTATTAACCCCTAATCTGCCCTCCCTAACATCGCCGACACCTAACTTCAATTATTAACCCCTAATCTGCCGACCGAATCTCGCCGCTACTGTAATAAATGGATTAACCCCTAAAGCTAAGTCTAACCCTAACACTAACACCCTCCCTAAGTTAAATATAATTTAAATCTAACGAAATAAATTAAATCTTATTAAATAAATGATTCCTATTTAAAGCTAAATACTTACCTGTAAAATAAACCCTAATATAGCTACAATATAAATTATAATTATATTATAGCTATTTTAGGATTTATATTTATTTTACAGGTAACTTTGTATTTATTTTAACCAGGTACAATAGCTATTTAATAGTTAAGAACTATTTAATAGCTAAAATAGTTAAAATAATTACAAAATTACCTGTAAAATAAATCCTAACCTAAGTTACAATTAAACCTAACACTACACTATCAATAAATTAATTAAATAAAATACTTACAATTACCTACAATTAAACCTAACACTACACTATCAATAAATAAATGAAATATAAATACAATGAAATAAACTAACTAAAGTACAAAAAATAAAAAAGAACTAAGTTACAAAAAATAAAAAAATATTTACAAATATTAGAAAAATATTACAACAATTTTAAACTAATTACACCTACTCTAAGCCCCCTAATAAAATAACAAAGACCCCCAAAATAAAAAAATGCCCTACCCTATTCTAAATTAATAAAGTTCAAAGCTCTTTTACCTTACCAGCCCTGAACAGGGCCCTTTGCGGGGCATGCCCCAACGAATTCAGCTCTTTTGCCTGTAAAAAAACCACATACAATACCCCCCCCAACATTACAACCCACCACCCACATACCCCTAATCTAACCCAAACCCCCCTTAAATAAACCTAACACTAAGCCCCTGAAGATCTTCCTACCTTATCTTCACCCTGCCAGGTTCACCGATCCGTCCTCGGAAGTCTTGATCCAAGCCTCGGAAGTGTTGATCCAAGCCCAAGCGGGGGGCTGAAGAGTGACGTCCATCCTCGGGCTGAAGTCTGGATCCAAGCGGCGACTGAAGAAATCCATCATCGGGCTGAAATCGGAAGTCCATCATCGGGATGAAGTCTTCTATCAAGCAGCATCTTCAATCTTCTTTCTTCCGGAGCGGAGCCATCTTGTTCCCAGCCGATGCGGATCCATCCTCTTCTAACGACGCCTACTAGCCGAATGACGGTTCCTTTAAATGACGTCATCCAAGATGGCATCCGTCGAATTCCGATTGGCTGATAGGATTCTATCAGCCAATCGGAATTAAGGTAGGAAAATTCTGATTGGCTGTTGGAATCAGCCAATCAGATTCAAGTTCAATCCGATTGGCTGATCCGATCAGCCAATCAGATTGAGCTCGCATTCTATTGGCTGTTCCGATCAGCCAATAGAATGCAAGCTCAATCTGATTGGCTGATTCCATCAGCCAATCAGAATTTTCCTACCTTAATTCCGATTGGCTGATAGAATCCTATCAGCCAATCAAAATTCGACGGACGCCATCTTGGATGACGTCATTTAAAGGAGCCGTCATTCGGCTAGTAGGCGTCATTAGAAGGATGGATCCGCGTCGGCTGGGAACAAGATGGCTCCGCTCCGGAAGAAAGAAGATTGAAGATGCTGCTTGATAGAAGACTTCATCCCGATGATGGATTTCTTCAGTCGCCGCTTGGATGCAGACTTCAGCCCGAGGATGGACGTCACTCTTCAGCCCCCCTTGGATCAACACTTCCGAGGCTTGGATCAAGACTTCCGAGGACGGATCGGTGAACCTGGCAGGGTGAAGATAAGGTAGGAAGATCTTCAGGGGCTTAGTGTTAGGTTTATTTAAGGGGGGTTTGGGTTAGATTAGGGGTATGTGGGTGGTGGGTTGTAATGTTGGGGGGAGGGGTATTTCATGTGTTTTTTTTACAGGCAAAAGAGCTGAATTCTTTGGGGCATGCCCCGCAAAGGGCCCTGTTCAGGGCTGGTAAGGTAAAAGAGCTTTGAACTTTTTTAATTTAGAATAGGGTAGGGCATTTTTTCATTTTGGGGGGCTTTGTTATTTTATTAGGGGGCTTAGAGTAGGTGTAATTAGTTTAAAATTGTTGTAATATTTTTCTGATGTTTGTAAATATTTTTTCTTTCATGTAATTAGCAAGAGTCCATGAGCTAGTGACGTATGGGATATACATTCCTACCAGGAGGGGCAAAGTTTCCCAAACCTCAAAATGCCTATAAATACACCCCTCACCACACTCACAAATCAGTTTTACAAACTTTGCCTCCCATGGAGGTGGTGAAGTAAGTTTGTGCTAGATTCTACGTTGATATGCGCTTCGCAGCAGGCTGGAGCCCGGTTTTCCTCTCTTCACCCAGAGGTGTTTCTTCAGATTGTTCAAATCTGGGGTCTTCCAGAAATAGATCTGATGGCTTCTCATCTAAACAAGAAACTTCCCAGGTATCTGTCCAGATCCAGGGATCCTCAGGCGGAGGCAGTGGATGCGTTGTCACTTCCTTGGAAGTATTATCCTGCTTATATCTTTCCGCCTCTGGTTCTTCTTCCAAGAGTGATCTCCAAGATTCTAAAGGAGCGTTCGTTTGTTCTGCTGGTGGCTCCAGCATGGCCTCACAGGTTTTGGTATGCGGATCTTGTTCGGATGGCTACTTGACAACCTTGGACTCTTCCGTTAAGACCAGACCTTCTATCTCAAGGCCCTTTTTTCCATCAGGATCTCAAATCATTAAATTTGAAGGTATGGAGATTGAACGCTTGATTCACAGTCATAGAGGTTTCTCTGACTCTGTAATTAATACTATGTTACAGGCTCGTAAATCTGTGTCTAGGAAGATATATTATCGAGTGTGGAAGACTTACATTTCTTGGTGCTCTTCTCATCATTTTTCCTGGCATTCTTTTAGAATCCCTAGAATTTTACAATTTCTTCAGGATGGTCTGGATAAAGGGTTGTCTGCAAGTTCTTTGAAAGGACAAATTTCTGCTCTTTCTGTGTTGTTTCACAGAAAGATTGTTAATCTTCCTGATATTCATTGTTTTGTACAGGCTTTGGTTCATATCAAACCTGTCATTAAGTCAATCTCTCCTCGGAGTTTGAATTTGGTTCTGGGGGCTTTACAAGCTCCTCCGTTTGAACCTATGCATTCTCTGGACATTAAATTACTTTCTTGGAAAGTCCAGTTCCTTTTGGCCATCTCTTCTGCTAGAAGAGTTTCAGAGTTATCTGCTCTTTCTTGTGAATCTCCTTTTCTGATTTTTCATCAGGATAAGGCGGTGTTGCGAACTTCATTTAAATTTTTACCTAAAGTTGTGAATTCCAACAACATTAGTAGAGAAATTGTGGTTCCTTCATTGTGTCCTAATCCTAAGAATTCTAAGGAAAGATTGTTGCATTCTTTGGATGTAGTTAGAGCTTTGAAATATTATGTTGAAGCTACTAAAGATTTCCGAAAGACTTCTAGTCTATTTGTTATCTTTTCCGGTTCCAGGAAAGGTCAGAAGGCCTCTGCCATTTCTTTGGCATCTTTGATTCATCATGCTTATGTCGAGTTGGGTAAAACTCCGCCTCAAAGGATTACAGCTCATTCTACTAGGTCAGTTTCTACTTCCTGGGCGTTTAGGAATGAAGCTTCGGTTGATCAGATTTGCAAAGCAGCCACTTGGTCTTCTTTGCATACTTTTACTAAATTCTACCATTTTGATGTGTTTTCTTCTTCTGAAGCAGTTTTTGGAAGAAAAGCACTTCAGGCAGCTGTTTCAGTTTGATTCTTCTGCTTATAATTTCAGTTTTTTTCATTATAATATTTAAACTTTATTTTGGGGTGTGGATTATTTTTTCAGCGGAATTGGCTGTCTTTATTTTATCCCTCCCTCTCTAGTGACTCTTGCGTGGAAGTTCCACATCTTGGGTATTTATTATCCCATACGTCACTAGAGTCCATGAGGCCCACCCTTTTTGTGGTGGTTATGATTTTTTTGTATAAAGCACAATTATTCCAATTCCTTATTTTTTATGCTTTCGCACTTTTTTCTTATCACCCCACTTCTTGGCTATTCGTTAAACTGATTTGTGGATGTGGTGAGGGGTGTATTTATAGGCATTTTGAGGTTTGGGAAACTTTGCCCCTCCTGGTAGGAATGTATATCCCATACGTCACTAGCTCATGGACTCTTGCTAATATGAAAGAAATGAATTTATCAGGTAAGTTCTTACATAAATTATGTTTTTATTTTTTGTAACTTAGTTCTTTTTTATTTTTTGCACTTTAGTTAGTTTATTTCATTGTATTTATTTGTAGATATTGTATTTAATTAATTTATTGATAGTGTAGTGTTAGGTGTAATTGTAGGTATTTTATTTAATTAATTTATTGATAGTGTAGTGTTAGGTTTAATTGTAGGTAATTGTAGGTATTTTATTTAATTAATTTATTGATAGTGTAGTGTTAGGTTTAATTGTAACTTAGGTTAGGATTTATTTTACAGGTAATTTTGTAATTATTTTAACTAGGTAACTATGAAATAGTTATTAACTATTTAATAGCTATTGTACCTGGTTAAAATAATTACAAAGTTACCTGTAAAATAAATATAAATCCTAAAATAGCTATAATATAATTATAATTTATATTATAGCTATATTAGGGTTTATTTTACAGGTAAGTATTTAGCTTTAAATAGGAATAATTTATTTAATAAGAGTTAATTTATTTCGTTAGATTTAAATTATATTTAACTTAGGGGGGTGTTAGTGTTAGGGTTAGACTTAGCTTTAGGGGTTAATCCATTTATTACAGTAGCGGCGAGATTCGGTCGGCAGATTAGGGGTTAATAATTGAAGTTAGGTGTCGGTGATGTTAGGGAGGGCAGATTAGGGGTTAATACTATTTATTATAGGGTTATTGAGGCAGGACTGAGGCGGATTAGGGGTTAATAACTTTATTATAATAGCAGTGTGGTCCGCTCGGCCGATTAGGGGTTAATAAGTGTAGGTAGCTGGCGGCGACGTTGTGGGGGCAGATTAGGGGTTAATAAATATAATATAGGGGTCGGCGGTGTTAGGGGCAGCAGATTAGGGGTACATAGCTATAATGTAGGTGTCGGTGGTGTACGGAGCGGCAGATTAGGGGTTAATAATAATATGCAGGTGTCAGTGATAGCGGGGGCGGCAGAATAGGGGTTAATAAGTGTAAGGTTA
This sequence comes from Bombina bombina, assembly GCF_027579735.1. NCBI lineage: Eukaryota > Metazoa > Chordata > Amphibia > Anura > Bombinatoridae > Bombina > Bombina bombina. Next base: position 1,077,261,137 of record NC_069499.1, read on the forward strand.
GGGGTGTTTAGACTCGGGGTACATGTTAGAGTGTTAGGTGCAGACGTAGGAAGTGTTTCCCCATAGAAAACAATGGGGCTGCGTTAGGAGCTGAACGCGGCTTTTTTGCAGGTGTTAGGTTTTTTTTCAGCTCAAACAGCCCCATTGTTTTCTATGGGGATATCGTGCACGAGCACGTTTTTTAAGCTGGCCGCTTCCGTAAGCACCGCTGGTATCTAGAGTTGCAGAGGCGTTAAATTATGCTCTACGCTCCCTTTTTGGAGCCTAACGCACTGAAAACCCAGCCATTCTGTGAACTCTAAATACCAGCGGTATTTAAAAGGTGCGTGGGAAAAAAAGCACGTGTAGATAACGCACCCCTTTGGCCGCAGAACTCTAAATCTAGGCGTTAGTGTTTGTTGTTTTTTGTAACTTTGTAATTTTTTAGTGTAGATTTAAATTATTTGAGTAGGGTTATGTGTTTAAATATATAGTATAGTTAATTTAATTTGTAGTTTAATGCAATTTTAGTATAATAGTTAGGGTAGATTAATTATTAGTTTAATATAATTTAGTATAACAGTTAGGGTAGGTTAATTATTAGTTTAATATAGTTTAATTTAATTCTAAAGGTAAGTTTAAATTTATTATAAAATAGGGATGAGTTAATATTTAATATAAAGTTAGCAGGTTGTTAGGTTTAGGGGTTAATAGGTTAATTTAGTTTATGGCGATGTGGGGGGCTGTCGGTTTAGGGGTTAATAACTTTATTTAGTTGCGGTGGGCTCCGTGAGCGAAGGGATAGGGGTTAATAACATAATGTAGGTGGCGGCGTTGTAGGGGGCGGCAGATTAGGGGTTAATAACTATTTAGTTGAGGCAGGGTCGGGGAGCGACGGGATAGGGGTTAAACAGTTTAGTATAGTGGCGGTGTTTAGTGACAGTATACAAATAAAGCTGGGAAAAAGCCGAAGAGCAGCGAGATCGATGACTGTTAGTTAACAACAGTCCGCTGCTCATCGCCCCATACTTGGTGCGCAGCTTTTTCACAGCTTTTTTGTTAAATTTGGAGAGCGTATTCAGGTCCGCAGCTGCGATGTTAGGCGATGTCAGGCAAGCGTATTGGTGCCGTCAAATGCAGCACAGTTGACGGCTTGATAAATAGGACTCCATAGCTGCATTCCTTACTTGTGGGAAATACTGAACCTGGCCACCAGAAGGAGACAACCAACCGAAAGGCTTAAATACCTCCCCCACTTCCTCATAACCCCAGTCATTCTTTGCCTTTCGTCACAGGAGGTTGGCAGAGAAGTGTTATAAGATTTCGGAGTATTCTCTTATGGAGGGTAGTATTCTTTGAGATGGGACTGGAGTTTTAAGTAGTCCTGTCAGCCTCTCAGTGAGAGCATGGATGAAAGTTAGAGTCCGCAGATGCAGGGAGAGACTTTCTGCGAAACCATCCCGACTCATATTAACAGCTCCATAGGCAATCAATATTGACGAGATTCGCTGCCTGCTTTCTTCACTCAAGTCCATGTCAGAAGTGATGCTACTATCGGTCACACTTGAAGGGCAGAGTTCCTGTTCCACGGTGGATTCTGGTAAAATCAGTTCATATTTTATACATGTATGATAACTTCTATCTGTATAGAATCAAGGGATAATATCTCCTTAGGAGGATTATTGAACAGGGCGGAATAATCTTTTATGTTTATTTGATTTTATGCTGCTTTTATGTGTGAGATGTTATGAGCTTATAGACTTTTATGGAATATACAGGTTTCCCTTTCACTTTGAGAGCCATGCAGCTTACAAGCTGGCACACTTTCTCTTATCAAGGACGGTCCTGCATTGTGTACCATGTGATTCATCCCCTTTTTCCTGACCGGGTGTCTATCAGAGAGGAGTCATAAATCTCTGTACTGTCTGGGTCATAGGAGGTGGTGTGTGCCCCAGCCATTGGGGTATAAGGGTGCTGTTTTTTTTTAATAAATAAAATGTTTTATTTTCCTAGTTCTCCAATTATTGCACTAGCGATGAAGGATTCTGTTACTTTAGAGGGAAATCCCTCTATTCCTAATGAGTAATTCCTGTTTATATGGTGAGGAGGACTTAGTTTCGCCCTCTCAATTATCTTCCATATTCCTTGATAATTGTCACGTATACCAGACAGCTAAGGCTACCCCCAACCCCCCTAGAACCTCACCCCTGTTGTTTCTCAGTGGTTTTGGGCTCCTCAGAGCAACTACAATCTCTGGAAGCTTTTGTTTGCTTGTATTGTGGAGAGCTGGTGTATGACCAGGAAAACCCTCCTAGGCTGGTCGGGCTTCTGGAACTCCCGGTCGGCCGCCTCACAACGGACACCCGCCTAACTCCTCTCAGTCTGGCCGGCTCCTGGAACTCCCGGTCGGCCACAGGACACCCGCTAACTTTACCCCTGGTCACTCCAGCAGCCCTTTGCCCCAGAACTCCGCTCTTTTGGGGATTGGTAGCCCCTAGGGAGGACAAGAGCTGTGACAATTATCAGAGAGGAGCTCCTTTGGGAACTGGGGGTTTTGCTCACCCCTAACCCCATAATTCATCGGACTGTAACTCTGGTCCCCAGTAACAAATCATGCTGATTGTTGGACTGTAGCATCTGGGGACCAAGAGCTGGGGAGCGGCAGATTAGGGGTTAATAATAATATGCAGGTGTCAGTGATAGCGGGGGCGGCAGAATAGGGGTTAATAAGTGTAAGGTTAGGGGTGTTTAGACTCGGGGTACATGTTAGAGTGTTAGGTGCAGACGTAGGAAGTGTTTCCCCATAGAAAACAATGGGGCTGCGTTAGGAGCTGAACGCGGCTTTTTTGCAGGTGTTAGGTTTTTTTTCAGCTCAAACAGCCCCATTGTTTTCTATGGGGATATCGTGCACGAGCACGTTTTTTAAGCTGGCCGCTTCCGTAAGCACCGCTGGTATCTAGAGTTGCAGAGGCGTTAAATTATGCTCTACGCTCCCTTTTTGGAGCCTAACGCACTGAAAACCCAGCCATTCTGTGAACTCTAAATACCAGCGGTATTTAAAAGGTGCGTGGGAAAAAAAGCACGTGTAGATAACGCACCCCTTTGGCCGCAGAACTCTAAATCTAGGCGTTAGTGTTTGTTGTTTTTTGTAACTTTGTAATTTTTTAGTGTAGATTTAAATTATTTGAGTAGGGTTATGTGTTTAAATATATAGTATAGTTAATTTAATTTGTAGTTTAATGCAATTTTAGTATAATAGTTAGGGTAGATTAATTATTAGTTTAATATAATTTAGTATAACAGTTAGGGTAGGTTAATTATTAGTTTAATATAGTTTAAATTAATTCTAAAGGTAAGTTTAAATTTATTATAAAATAGGGATGAGTTAATATTTAATATAAAGTTAGCAGGTTGTTAGGTTTAGGGGTTAATAGGTTAATTTAGTTTATGGCGATGTGGGGGGCTGTCGGTTTAGGGGTTAATAACTTTATTTAGTTGCGGTGGGCTCCGTGAGCGACGGGATAGGGGTTAATAACATAATGTAGGTGGCGGCGTTGTAGGGGGCGGCAGATTAGGGGTTAATAACTATTTAGTTGAGGCAGGGTCGGGGAGCGACGGGATAGGGGTTAAACAGTTTAGTATAGTGGCGGTGTTTAGTGACAGTATACAAATAAAGCTGGGAAAAAGCCGAAGAGCAGCGAGATCGATGACTGTTAGTTAACAACAGTCCGCTGCTCATCGCCCCATACTTGGTGCGCAGCTTTTTTGTTAAATTTGGAGAGCATATTCAGGTCCGCAGCTGCGATGTTAGGCGATGTCAGGCAAGCGTATTGGTGCCGTCAAATGCAGCACAGTTGACGGCTTGATAAATAGGACTCCATAGCTGCATTCCTTACTTGTGGGAAATACTGAACCTGGCCACCAGAAGGAGACAACCCACCGAAAGGCTTAAATACCTCCCCCACTTCCTCATAACCCCAGTCATTCTTTGCCTTTCGTCACAGGAGGTTGGCAGAGAAGTGTTATAAGATTTCGGAGTATTCTCTTATGGAGGGTAGTATTCTTTGAGATGGGACTGGAGTTTTAAGTAGTCCTGTCAGCCTCTCAGTGAGAGCATGGATGAAAGTTAGAGTCCGCAGATGCAGGGAGAGACTTTCTGCGAAACCATCCCGACTCATATTAACAGCTCCATAGGCAATCAATATTGACGAGATTCGCTGCCTGCTTTCTTCACTCAAGTCCATGTCAGAAGTGATGCTACTATCTGTCACACTTGAAGGGCAGAGTTCCTGTTCCACGGTGGATTCTGGTAAAATCAGTTCATATTTTATACATGTATGATAACTTCTATCTGTATAGAATCAAGGGATAATATCTCCTTAGGAGGATTATTGAACAGGGCGGAATAATCTTTTATGTTTATTTGATTTTATGCTGCTTTTATGTGTGAGATGTTATGAGCTTATAGACTTTTATGGAATATACAGGTTTCCCTTTCACTTTGAGAGCCATGCAGCTTACAAGCTGGCACACTTTCTCTTATCAAGGACGGTCCTGCATTGTGTACCATGTGATTCATCCCCTTTTTCCTGACCGGGTATCTATCAGAGAGGAGTCATAAATCTCTGTACTGTCTGGGTCATAGGAGGTGGTGTGTGCCCCAGCCATTGGGGTATAAGGGTGCTGTTTTTTTTTAATAAATAAGATGTTTTATTTTCCTAGTTCTCCAATTATTGCACTAGCGATGAAGGATTCTGTTACTTTAGAGGGCAATCCCTCTATTCCTAATGAGTAATTCCTGTTTATATGGTGAGGAGGACTTAGTTTCGCCCTCTCAATTATCTTCCATATTCCTTGATAATTGTCACGTATACCAGACAGCTAAGGCTACCCCCAACCCCCCCTAGAACCTCACCCCTGTTGTTTCTCAGTGGTTTTGGGCTCCTCAGAGCAACTACAATTTCTGGAAGCTTTTGTTTGCTTGTATTGTGGAGAGCTGGTGTATGACCAGGAAAACCCTCCTAGGCTGGTCAGGCTTCTGGAACTCCCGGTCGGCCGCCTCACAACGGACACCCGCCTAACTCCTCTCAGTCTGGCCGGCTCCTGGAACTCCCGGTCGGCCACAGGACACCCGCTAACTTTACCCCTGGTCACTCCAGCAGCCCTTTGCCCCAGAGCTCCGCTCTTTTGGGGATTGGTAGCCCCTAGGGAGGACAAGAGCTGTGACAATTATCAGAGAGGAGCTCCTTTGGGAACTGGGGGTTTTGCTCACCCCTAACCCCATAATTCATCGGACTGTAACTCTGGTCCCCAGTAACAAATCATGCTGATTGTTGGACTGTAGCATCTGGGGACCAAGAGCTGGGGACCCTGGAAGTGCCGCCTCTCCACCGGGATCACCCAAAACCACCACCCCTAGGTATTGGGAATATGTGAGACTGTGGCTCCTATGGAGGTGCCGGGCTGTCTGGAGGGGCGGGAATGGCGGGAAAATTGTGGGATTGTCCTTTGTGTTATCAAGATGAGATGTGTGTATAAAAGGAGTGCATGTTTTACAATAAAGTCAGTTCCTGTTTAACCTGAATGCTAGTCTGTCTAGTTATTTGGGTTGGCTCCAGCTAAAATCACTTTCCTGGGCTACATAGCAGCCTGTTCCAGGCAGAGAAAGGATCATCATGCAGAGCTACCCAGTCTGGGTAGCTGGAGTCTGCCACAGGGTGGGACCCTGGGTACTGATGCTGTCGGGCATCAGGGGTGGCTACAGGCTGTGGTTACTTGCCAGCTACATAGCTGCCATCGGCAGGGAGGAAGCAGGACCCGTTTGGCGGAGCTACCCAGTCGGGGTATCCGTCACAATAATTTAATAATATCAAACATGTTTGATACCATGGAGCCGTCCACCTCTGAGGAGTTGTCGTCCAGTGAGGTGCATACCCTACATTCTTATATCTCTACACATGCAATTATTCCTTAGCATTGCTGATCCTCCAGCAACTACTGTGATGTTCAGACGGCGGTGTTTAATGCTTTACCTCACCCTGCTAAGTGCAAGCGAAAGGTTACATATTGCACTTCTTCCCAGAGTACATCAGATAATTTATTGGATTTAACTGAGGGTTATCCGAGGATTAAATTCTTTCTGAGACTTCAGAGTATGAACATTCTGGGTCGGAGTCTGCTGCCTCTAAACCTCCAGCTGTGGAGGAACCAGACTTTAGTTTAGGAATTTGTGCTTTCTTCTAAACAAAGTTTTTGGCGAATTCAGAGGTTCCAGAGGCCAAATTGCCTGATGAAGCTTTAATTCCTAAATTAGAGTTTGAGGACAGGTTGGTACCTTAACCTTTACCTGCTCCTGTTAGATGGCGAACATTATTAAGAATGAATGGGACAGGATTGGATTCCTTTTCCCCCTCTTCTCCCTTTAACAAATTGTTCCTGGACTCTTAATGGAATGGTGAGGTCCCGTCCCTAAATGGAATGGCATTATCTTCACTCTTGCTAAACGTACTACTATCCCGCTTGAGGATAGTTCTTCGTTTGAAGAGCCCATGGATAAAAGATGGAAACTCTGTTGTTTGTTACAACCGGTGGCGGCTGTTGCCGCAGTTCTGGAGAAATTACCTTCTGGTGTGACTCCTTATAGGATTTGATCAGGTGGAGGATCCCCTCGACGTTACTCAGAAAAGATTTACGGCCTTGAGGGTTGTTAATTCTTTTATCTGTGCTGCTATTAGGCAGTTTATTCGCTTGAATGCTATGGCTTCAGCTTTTATTTTGTTCAGGCCCATCGGGCTCTGGCTGAAGTCATGGTCTGCGGATATGACTTCTAAGTCTAGACTTCTTCCCTCCCTTTAAGGGAATGTTTTTGTCTGGTCCAGGCCTGGACTCAATTATCTCCATGGTCACAGGAGGCAAGGGTGCCCTACTACCGCAAAAGTATATGAACTAATCTAAGGGATGATTTTCGTCCTTTTCGTTCTGATAAAACCCATGTCAGCAGTCCTCCGCTAAGCCAGAGCAAACCAAGAGCTCTTGGAAGCCGGCTCAGTCCTGGAATAAATCAAAGCAGAGCAAGAAGCCCACCGAGTCTACATCAGCATGAAAGGGCGGTCCCCGGTCCTCTTCTGGATCATGTAGGGGGCAGTATGTTGCTTGGTTTAGGGATGTGCAGGATCCATGGGTCCTGGAGGTCATAGCTTAGGGTTACAAGAGGTTTTAAGTCTCAGCCACCCAAGGGAAAATTCTTCCTGTCTTCCTGACCAGAAAGGAAGGAAGCCTTTCTGGGGTGTGTACGGGATCTGTCCTCTAGGAGTTATTGTCCTGGTGCCTAACACAGTGAGAGTTTTAGGATACTATTCAAACCTTTTCGTGGTCCCTAAGAAGGAGGGAACTTTCCGTCCGATTCTGGACCCAAAGTGCTTAAGCAGGTTTTTAAATGTTCCCTTGTTTAAGATGGAGACAATAAGGTCCATTCTTCCCCTTGTTTGAGAGGGGTAGTTCATGACCACGATAGATCTGAAGGATGCTCCCTTCTCGTACCAATCCTCAAGGACCACTTCCAGTTCCTAAGGTTTGCATTCCTGGACCAGCACTTCCAGTTTGTCCTTCCGTTTGGTCTAGCTAAAGAAATTTTTCGAAGAGTGGACCATTCAGAATATCTCCTCTGTCTTCTTCAATCCCATGGATGGCAGATAATCTAGAGAGAGTTCTCTTGTATCAAGTACCAGGATAGAATTCTCGGGTAATATAATAGTCTCCATAGACATGTGAATATTTATAAAAGACCAGAGATGTTGCAAAATAGCTTCAACATGTCTTACCCTCCAGATCTCCTTAAGGCCATGCTTGGTGCATGGAGGCGATTGGTCTCATAGTGTCCAGCTTGGACATCATTTCCTTTGCCAGGTTTCACCTCAGAATGTTGCAACTGTGCATACTGAACTAGTGAAACGGCGATCATTGGATCTGTCTCAACAGATTTCTCTGGACAACCAAGCGGGAGAATCAGTCTCTTGGTGGTTTTATCAGGATCACTTGCCCTGAGGGACATCCATCTCAAGACCATACTGGGTGATTGTGACTACGGTTGCGAGTCTGTCAGGATGGGGAGCCGTTTGGGGTGCCAGGAAGGCGCAGGGCATCTGGTCTCAGGAGGTAAAGCTCCCTCCTGATCTCATTTTGGATCTTCAGGCAATATACAATGCTCTGAAGGCTTGGCCTCTGCTGGGTCCATCCCAGTTAATCAGATTCCAATCAAACAATATATCCTCGGTGGCTTACATCAACCATCAAGGGGTAACGAGAAGCTCCCTAGTTTTGAGGGAACTATCTCGGATTCTGGTGTGAGGGAGACCTGCATTTGTTCGCTGTCAGCGATCCACATTCCGGGTGTGGACAACTGGGAAGCAAATTCCTCAGCAGACAATCCTTTCATCGGGAGAATGGTCTCTCCATCCCGAGTGTTTGCAGAGATTTGCAAGAGGAAGATCTTATAACTCAATACCAAGCTACCCAGATAGGGATTGAGGTACAGGGATCCTCATGCGGAGCTAACAGATGCATTAGCGGTGCCTTGGAGGTTCAATCTAATTTTCCTTTCCGACCATTAACACTATTTCCTAGTGTAGTGGCCTGAGTCAAGCAGCCGTCAGTGATACGGCATGGTGGGATCAGACTGATATACTTCAGGAACGTTTTCCTCTGTGAAAAGCACACTGGTCTAAAAAAGGCTGCTTCCGGGTGGTAAATTGCCATAGAACTATCTGATGAGCTGTTGTTCGTTCCTGGTAGAGCGCTTCTCTCTTTGTATGCAAATTAATATGACCCTGGAGAAGTATCCCTATGGGTGATGGGGGAAACCAGACGTGGACTCCTTGCCCAGTGTGCTTAGAGGAATGTGGCTGCACCTCACTGACGAGTCCCATAGGAGGCCGAAACGATCGTCTGGGGTTGTCATGTTCCTTGTTCAGAGGAGAATTGCCTAGTATTTCGGGAATTGACTGACCATGCATGGCGGGATCAGACTGATATACTTCAGGAAAGTTTTCCTCTGTGAAAAGCACACTGGTCTAAAAGAGGCTGCTTCCGGGTGGTAAATCGCCATAGAACTAGCTGATGAGCTGTTGTTCGTTCCTGGTAGAGCGCTTCTCTCTTTGTATGCAAATTAATATGACCCTGGGAAAGTCTCCCTATGGGTGATGGGGGAAACCAGATGTGGACTCCTTGCCCAGTGTGCTTAGAGGAATGTGGCTGCACCTCACAGACGAGGCCCATAGGAGGCCGAAACGATCGCCTGGGGTTGTCATGTTCCTTGTTCAGAGGAGAATTGCCTAGTATTTCGGGACTGGACTGACCATGCATGGCGGGATCAGACTGATATACTTCAGGAAAGTCTTCCTCTGTGAAAAGCACACTTGTCTAAAAGAGGCTGCTTCCGGGTGGTAAATCGCCATAGAACTAGCTGATGAGCTGTTGTTCGTTCCTGGTAGAGCGCCTCTCTCTTTGTATACTGATTGCTCCATCTTGGCCACGAAGGATATGGTTCGCGGATCTAATGGGGATGTCATCATCTCCTCGGTGGAAGTTACCTTGCTGCAGGGATCTGCTTACCAAGGTCTCTTTGTTCATCAATGTCTAGATTCTCTGAGGCTGACTGCGTGGAGATTGAACGCTTAGTCCTAGCCAAGAGAGGTTTTTCTGAGAGTTATTTTTACTCTCATTCAAGCTTGTAAGCTGGTTGCTTGTCGCATCTATCATAAGGTGTGGAGGACCTACTTATTCCGTTCTCCATGATGAACTGGAGAAGGCCTTTTTCTGCGAGTCCCCTGAAGGTACAGTTTTCGGCCCTGTCTGTGTTACTGCACAAGAGATTTGCAGAGCTTCCAGATGTGCAGTAATTTGTTAAGGCTCTGCTGGAATCAGACCTGTGTTTAGATCTAAGGCTCCTCCTTGGAGTTTAAATCTTGTCTTTAAGGTTTTGCAGCGGGCATCATTGGAGCCTATGCATGAAGTAGACATTAAATTGTTGTCTTGGAAGGTTCCTTTTCTACTGGCTATTGCTTCTGCACACAGAGTATCTGTGATTGCTGCCTTGCAAGCATCCCTCCTTATCTGGCTTTTCATGCTGATAAGGCTGTTCTATGAACCAAGTTAGGTTTTCTTCCTAAGGCTGTGTCAATTCGCAACATCAATCAAGAGACTGTGATTTCTTTCTTATGTCCTAATCCTTCTTTGATGAAGGAATGTTTACAATGTATTCTGGATGTGGTTTGTGCCTTGAAGTTCTGTCTTTGGGCCACAAAGGAATTTAGACAAACCTCTTTCTCTGATTGTTCTCTTTTCCGGGAAGCATAGGGGTCAGAGGGCCTCTTTGACTTCCTTATCTTTTTGTCTGAGGAGTGTCATCCGTTTAGCATAGAAACGGCGGGACATAAGCCTCCACTGAGGATTACGGCTCATTCTACGAGAGCAGTGGTTTCCTCTTGGGCCTTCAAAAATGAGGCCTCTATGGTGCAGATTTGCAAGGCGGCTATCTGGTTCTCCTTACATACTGTTTTCAAAATTTTACAAGTTGGATGTTTTTGCTTCTGCTGAAGCAGCCTTCGGGAGAAAGGTTTTGCAGGCTGTGGTGCCCTCATATTAAGGTCCGCCTCTCTTTTTTCCCTCACGTTAGCATTCTGTGTAATTTAGAGCTTGGGTATATGTTTCCCACAAGTAAGGAATGCAGCTGTGGACTCTTCCCATATTAAGATGGAAAACATAAATTATTCTTACCTGATAATTTAATTTCCATCTGTATGGGAAGAGTCCACAGCTCCCACCCGTGTTCTCCGATTTGAAAAAAAATTGAAAATTTTTCTTCTGGCACCTTTTTCCCCCCTGATATTTCTCCTACTGTTCCTTGTTCCCTCGGCAGAATGACTGGGGTTATGAGGAACTGGGGGAGGTATTTAAGCCTTTGGCTGGGGTGTCTTTGCCTCCTCCTGGTGGCCAGGTTCAGTATTTCCCACAAGTAAGGATGTGGATTCTTCCCATACAGATGGAAATGAAATTATCAGGTAAGCATAATTTCTTTCATGTAATTAGCAAGAGTCCATGAGCTAGTGACGTATGGGATATACATTCCTACCAGGAGGGGCAAAGTTTCCCAAACCTTAAAATGCCTATAAATACACCCCTCACCACACCCACAATTCAGTTTTACAAACTTTGCCTCCGATGGAGGTGGTGAAGTAAGTTTGTGCTAGATTCTACGTTGATATGCGCTCCGCAGCAAGTTGGAGCCCGGTTTTCCTCTCAGCGTGCAGTGAATGTCAGAGGGATGTGAGGAGAGTATTGCCTATTTGAATGCAGTGATCTCCTTCTACGGGGTCTATTTCATAGGTTCTCTGTTATCGGTCGTAGAGATTCATCTCTTACCTCCCTTTTCAGATCGACGATATACTCTTATATATACTATTACCTCTGCTGATTCTCGTTTCAGTACTGGTTTGGCTTTCTACAAACATGTAGATGAGTGTCCTGGGGTAAGTAAATCTTATTTTCTGTGACACTCTAAGCTATGGTTGGGCACTTTGTTTATAAAGTTCTAAATATATGTATTCAAACATTTATTTGCCTTGACTCAGAATGTTCAACTTTCCTTATTTTTCAGACAGTCAGTTTCATATTTGGGATAATGCATTTGAATTAATCATTTTTTCTTACCTTCAAAAATTTGACTCTTTTTTCCCTGTGGGCTGTTAGGCTCGCGGGGGCTGAAAATGCTTCATTTTATTGAGTCATTCTTGGCGCGGACTTTTTTTGCGCAAAAATTCTTTTCCGTTTCCGGCGTCATACGTGTCGCCGGAAGTTGCGTCATTTTTGACGTTATTTTGCGCCAAAATGTCGGCGTTCCGGATGTGGCGTCATTTTTGGCGCCAAAAGCATTTAGGCGCCAAATAATGTGGGCGTCTTATTTGGCGCTAAAAAATAAGGGCGTCGCTTTTGTCTCCACATTATTTAAGTCTTATTTTTTCATTGCTTCTGGTTGCTAGAAGCTTGTTCTTTGGCATTTTTTCCCATTCCTGAAACTGTCATTTAAGGAATTTGATCAATTTTGCTTTATATGTTGTTTTTTCTCTTACATATTGCAAGATGTCTCACGTTGCATCTGAGTCAGAAGATACTACAGGAAAATCGCTGTCTAGTGCTGGAGCTACCAAGCTAAGTGTATCTGCTATAATTTTTGGTATCTGTTTCTCCAGCTGTTGTTTGTATTGCATGTCATGACAAACTTATTAATACAGATAAAATTTCCTTTAGTACTGTTACATTACCTGTTGCTGTTCCGTCAACATCTAATTTTCAGAGTGTTCCTGATAAACATAAGAGATTTTATTTTTTAAATCCATTAAGAAGGCTATGTCTGTTATTTCTCCTTCTAGTTTACATAAAAGTCTTTTAAAACTTCTCTTTTTTCAGATGAATTTTTAAATGAACATCATCATTCTGATACTGATAATGGTTCTTCTGGTTCAGAGGTTTCTGTCTCAGAGGTTGATGCTGATAAATCTTTGTATTTGTTCAAGATGGAATTTATTCGTTCTTTATTTAAAGAAGTATTAATTGCATTAGAAATAGAGGATTCTGGTCCTCTTGATACTAAATCTAAACGTTTAAATAAGGTTTTTTAAATCTCCTGTAGTTATTTCAGAAGTGTTTAATCTCCCTGATGCTATTTCTGAAGTAATTTCCAGGGAATGGAATAATTTGGGTAATTCTTTTACTCCTTCTAAACGTTTAAGCAAGTAGATGGGGCTGTCTCTACTCCTGCTAAATGTGCTACTATTCCTACGGCAGATAGTACTTCATTTAAGGATCCTTTAGATAGGAAAATTGAATCCTTTCTAAGAAAAGCTTACTTATGTTTAGGTAATCTTCTTAGACCTGCTATATTTTTAGCGGATGTTGCTGCAGCTTCAACTTTTTGGTTAGAAGCTTTAGCGCAACAAGTAACAGATCATAATTTTATAGCATTATTATTATTCTATAACATGCTAATAATTTTATTGGTGATACCATCTTTTGATATCATTAGAGTTGATGTCAGGTATATATATGTCTCTAGCTATTTTAGCTAGAAAAGCTTTATGGATTAAACTTGGAATGCTGATATGTCTTCTAAGTCAACTTTGCTTTCCCTTTCTTTCCAGGGTAATAAATTATTATCTCAACTGTTTCTGGAAGGAAGGGAACTTTTTTACCAAAGGATAAAAAATCTAAGGTAAATTTAGGTCTAATAATCATTTTCGTTCCTTTCCTCACAATAAGGAACAAAAGCCTGATCCTTCATCCTCAGGAGCGGTATCAGTTTGGAAACTATTTCCAGTTTGGAATATATCCAAGCCTTATAGAAAACCTATAGCCAGCTCCTAAGTACCCATGAAGGTGCGGACCTTATTCCAGCTCAGCTGGTATGGGGCAGATTACGTTTTCTTCAAAGAAATTTTGATCAATTCCGTTCTCAATTTCTGGTTTCAGAACATGGTTTCAGAAAGGTACAGAATTGGCTTCAGTTAAGGCCTCCTGCTAAGAGATTTTTTTCTTTCCCGTGTCCCAGTTAACACAGCAAAGGCTCAGCATTTCTGAAATGTGTTTTCAGATCTAGAGTTGGCTGGAGTAATTATGCCAGTTCCAGTTCTGAAACAGGGGCTGGGGTTTTATTTTATCTCTTCATTGTACCAAAGAAGGTCAATTCCTTCAGACCAGTTCCGGATCTATCAATATTGAATCGTTATGTAAGGATACCAACATTCAAGATGGTTACTGTAGGACTATCCTGCCTTTTGTTTAGCAAGGGCATTATATGTCTACAATAGATTTACAGGATGTGTATCTGCATATTCCGATTCATCCAGATCACTTTTAGTGTCTGAGATTCTCTTTTTAGACAAGCATTACCAGTTTTGTGGCTCTACCGTTTGGCCTAGCCTCAGTTCCAAGAATTTTTTTCAAAGGTTCTCGGTGCCCTTCTTTCTGTAATCAGAGAACAGGGTTTTGGTATTTCCTTATTGGACGATATCTGGGTACTTGCTCAGTCTTCTCATTTTCGAAGAATCTCATACGAATCGACTTGTGTTGTTTCTTCAAGTTCATGGTTGGAGGATCAATTTACCATTCAGTTAATTGATTCCTCAGACAAGGGTAACCTTTTTAGGTTTCTAGATAGATTCAGTGTCTATGACTCTGTCCTTGTCAGACAAGAGAAGTTTAACATTGATATCAGCTTGTCAAAACCTTCAGTCACAATCATTCCCTTTGGTAGCCTTATGCATGGAAATTTTAGGTCTTAGGACTGCCGCATCAGATGCGATCTCCTTTGCTCGTTTTCACATGCGACCTCTTCAGCTCTGTATGCTGAACCAATGGTGCAGGGATTACTCAAAGATATCTCAATTAATATCTTTTAACCGATTATACGACACTCTCTGACATGGTGGACAGATCACCATCGTTTAGTTCAGGGGGCTTCTTTGTTCTTCCGACCTGGACTATAATCTCAACAGATGCAAGTCTTACAGGTTGGGGAACTGTGTGGGGGTATCTGATGGCACAAGGGGTTTGGGAATCTCAGGAGGTGAGATTTCCGATCAATATTTTGGAACTCCGTGCAATTTTCAGAGCTCTTCAGTCTTGGCCTCTTCTGAAGAGAGAGTTGTTCATTTGTTTTCAGATAGACAATGTCACAACTGTGGCATACATCAATCATCAAGGAGGGACTCACAGTCCTCTGGCTATGACAGAAGTATCTCGAATTTTGGTTTGGGCGGAATCCAGCTCCTGTCTAATCTCTGCGGTTCATATCCCAGGTATGGACAATTGGAAAGCGGATTATCTCAGTCGCCAAACGTTGCACCTGGGCGAATGGTCTTCACCCAGAGGTATTTCCTCAGATTGTTCAAATGTGGGAACTCCCAGAAATAGATCTGATGGCTTCTCATCTAAACAAACTTCCCTGGTATCTGTCCGGATCCCGGGATCCTCGGGCGGAGGCAGTGGATGCATTATCTCTTCCTTACAAGTGTCATCCTGCCTATATCTTTCCGCCTCTAGTTCTTCTTCCAAGGGTATTCTCCAATATTCTAAAGGAATGCTCGTTTGTCCTGCTGGTAGCTCCAGCATGGTCTCACAGGTTTTGGTATGCGGATCTTGTCCGGATGGCCTCTTGCCAGCTGTGGACTCTTCCGTTAAGACCAGTCTTTCTGTCTCAAGGTTCTTTTTTCCATCAGGATCTCAAAACCTTAATTTTAAGGTGTGGAGTTTGAACGCTTGATTCTTGGTCAAAGAGGTTTCTCTGACTCTGTGATTGATACTATGTGACAGGCTCGTAAATCTGTATCTAGAGAGATATATTATAGAGTCTGGAAGACTTATATCTCTTCAGGATGGTTTAGATAAAGGTTTGTCCGCAAGTTTCTTGAAAGACAAATCTCTGCTCTTTCTGTTCTTTTTCACAGAAGGATTGCTAATCTTCCTGATATTCATTGTTTTGTACAACCTTTGGTTCGTATAAAACTTGTCATTAAGTCAATTTCTCCTCCTTGGAGTTTGAATTTGGTTCTGGGGGCTCTTCAAGCTCCTCCTTTTGAACCCATGCATTCTTTGGTCGTTATATTACTTTCTTGGAAAGTTTTGTTTCTTTTGGCCATCTCTTCTGCCAGAAGAGTCTCTGAATTATCTACTCTTTTTTGTGAGTCTCCTTTTCTGATTTTGCATCAGGATAAGGCGGTGCTGCGAACTTCTTTTGAATTTTTTACCTAAGGTTGTGAATTCTAACAACATTAGTAGAGAAATTGTGGTTCCTTCATTATGTCCTAATCCTATGAATTCTAAGGAGAAATCATTGCATTCTTTGGATGCTGTTAGAGCTTTGTAATATTATGTTGAAGCTACTAAGTCTTTCCGAAAGACTTCTAGTCTATTTGTCATCTTTTCCGGTTCTAGAAAAGACCAGAAAGCTTCTGCCATTTCTTTGGCATCTTGGTTGAAATCTTTATTTCATCATGCCTATGTTGAGTCGGGTAACACTCCGCCTCAAAGGATTACAGCTCATTCTACTAGGTCAGTTTCTACTTCCTGGGCGTTTAAGAATGAAGCTTCGGTTGATCAGATTTGCAAAACAGCAACTTGGTCCTCTTTGCATACTTTTACTAAATTCTACCATTTGATGTGTTTTCTTCTTCTGAAGCAGTTTTTGGTAGAAACGTACTTCAGGCAGTGGTTTCAGTTTGAATCTTCTGCTTATGTTTTTTCATTAAAATTTTATTCTGGGTGTGGATTATTTTCAGCAGGAATTGGCTGTCTTTATTTTATCCCTCCCTCTCTAGTGACTCTTGTGTGGAAAGATCCACATCTTGGGTAATCATTATCCCATACGTCACTAGCCCATGGACTCTTGCTAATTACATGAAAGAAAACATAATTTATGTAAGAACTTACCTGATAAATTCATTTCTTTCATATTAGCAAGAGTCCATGAGGCCCGCCCTTTTTTGTGGTGGTTTTGATTTTTTTATATAAAGCACAATTATTCCAATTCCTTATTTTATATGCTTTCGCACTTTTTTCCTTATCACCCCACTTCTTGGCTATTCGTTAAACTGAATTGTGGGTGTGGTGAGGGGTGTATTTATAGGCATTTTAAGGTTTGGGAAACTTTGCCCCTCCTGGTAGGAATGTATATCCCATACGTCACTAGCTCATGGACTCTTGCTAATATGAAAGAAATGAATTTATCAGGTAAGTTCTTACATAAATTATGTTTTATGTTTTCCTCATATAGCAGTTTTAGGAATGGGAAAAAATGCTTATGCTAAAGTGAGATGCAAAAAAATACATCAGGAAATGATGCAACTCGCGTCATAACAAGCACGACTTTGCAACAAAAACAACTCACATCAACATTCTTTCATGCCACCATGAAAGAATTGAATTTATCAGGTAAGTTCTTACATAAATTATGTCTTTATCTATTACCTTGGATGCCTGGAACTTTTTTGCTTTTTGTATATTGAATTGGAGTATGGGAACTCTGTTTTCCTATTCAGCATCCTGTGACGTCACTTCCAAGGGATGGATCGATGAGTAAGTTGTGAGTAAGACGTCAGTCACATGGAAAGTTTCCTGTAGGCAGGGGCATTAATTTGTGAGATTTGGAGAGGAGTCTCGAATAACGCAGAGGGAGATAACTGACTGAAAAAGTAAACTCTGGATATTGGATCACACCATGATTGGTATGCTTATGAAGTAAAGTGATAGCAGAGTGTATATTTGCCTGAATGGTCCATGCCCAGTATCTGTGTGGTTTCTTCATGATTATGACCTGCCCTCTGTTTGTGGCAATTTGACTTTGATTGTGCATGTACGCTGTACTCACAAAACCTGTTTGCTTGACTAAAACATCTGGACTTATGTCTAATTGTTAGCACTTGAACATACACTACACCTGCACCTCGGTGCCCTATCTTTTGATTTCCAAGTCTCACTCTCACTGTCCAGAATGGGTTTTCTCTTTTCCGTATTTCCATAGCTGTAAGAAGTTTGTGGTTTTAAATATACAAAAGTGAATGGCAAATACTTAAAGGGACACTGTACCCAATTTTTTTCTTTTGTAATTCAGAAAGAGCATGCAATTTTAAGCAACTTTCTAATTTAATCCTATTATCAATTTTTCTTCGTTCTCTTGCTATCATTATTTGAAAAAGAAGGCATCTAAGCTTTTTTCTGGTTTCAGTACTCTGGACAGCACTTTTTTATTGGTGGATGAATTTATCCACCAATCAGCAAGGACAACCCAGGTTGTTCACCAAAAATGGGCCGGCATCTAAACTTACATTCTTGCATTTCAAAATAAAGATACCAAGAGAATGAAGAAAATTTGATAATAGGAGTAAATTAGAAAGTTGCTTAAAATTTCATGCTCAATCTGAATCACAAAAGAAAAATTTTGGGTACAGTGTCCCTTTAACTCCCGATCTTGACACCTATTGCCAAGAGAAACCATGTTCCTAAAGACCACAGTACTGTACTTCAAAAAATTGCAAGTTTGAAATAAAAACAAAGATATTAAGAGCACAATTGCTAAACACCATTTTTCTGTGTTGCAGCTGTGATTTCCATTTTCTCGTGCTTCCTGCAGATCTCGTTAGCTGTACGGGATATCATATATCTATGATATACATATGCAAATGTCTGTCACACCCATTACTGAGTACATATACAATGGTGCTGAATATAGGTTTCGTGAATCTAGACCATATATTCATATACACATCTAAAATGGCACCTGTGGTCATGACGGAGTGTATTGCACATGTGTGAAATATTAGAATAATTCCAAATTGCCTTGGAACACTGGTAAACATTAAAAATTCCAGTTTTGCACTTTATCAACACCCTTTGTGAGTTGAATTAAACATACCATTTTATTGCTAAACTAAAGCCCAAAACCTCTGTTTGAGAGGTTTGTGAAGCCATTGCTGTGCATTCAGCATATCTGTGATTTTCTCTATATCTGCTTGTTACGATATGAATACAGAAATTGTGTTATTACTTGGATCGTGTTCACTTAAAACTTAAAAAAATGGATTTTGAGCCCTAAAACCACAGATATAAGGGATCGAAGGATGGGAATCGACCCCTTAGTCTATAATGATTAAAACAATACAAATATGTTATATTATTGAATCTTATGAACAGATTAATACTTTATAGCATTTTTCCTAATGGATATTGAAGGGACATCTTGGTTGAAGGAACAGCAATGTACTGCTGGGAGCAAGCTAAACACATCTAGTGACAACAAATATATATATATCTGCAGCCAATCACCAGCTAGCTACCAGTAGTGCATAGCGGCTTCTGAGCCAACGCATTAATGCTTTTCCACAAATTATCTCAAAAGAATGAAGCCAATAATATAATAGATATACAGCTATCTCTATCTATTTATCTATCTTTCTATGTGTAAAAATATGTCTATCTATAAAAAAACAAATGATAGAAAACAATATTATAAAGAGGGCACTAGTGATAGATGTAAACTGTTCCAGAGAATAGTCTCTCTACAGTCTCTTAACTACACTATACACCTTCTGCAGCACTCTCCAAACAGAGGACACTATAGAAGAATTGCAATTCTCCATGGTGTAGGATTAAAAAAAGAGTTAGAAACAGTCCTCAGTAATGCTAAACACATAGCCAAAAAAAGTAAAAGAAAAACAAATGACACCTTTTCCCAAAACAAAGACTGGGAATGCCTGTGAGAACTGTACAATTATTTTAATAGGCTCTATTTCTGAAATGAAGAAGGCAGCTACAATGGCAGTCTAGACTGGGAAGGAACCCAGAGACTGGGACTCAAGGGAGGAGGAAGAACGCATTGCCGTTGGGAGTGTAAGGGCCAAGCAAATGAGTGAAGGCACCAAAAACATGTGAAATGCAATAAGCATATGAACTAACAAGACTAGGCCTAAACATAAACAAGCAGCAATCAATATGTACGGTTTCATTTTATTTATTCTCTTTCCTAAAATGGATATAAAACTCAACATATTTATTTCATGATTCAGATGCAACATGGGATTTTAAACAACTTTCTAATTTACTTCTATTATCAATTTTACTTTGTTCTTTTTTGTATCTTTTGTTGAAACGCAGGGGCATAAGGGGCTTAGAAGCCAGTCTATTTCTGGGGCACTATATAGCAGCAGTTTTGCAAGAATTGTATCCATTTGCAAAAGCACTAGATAGCAGCACCATTTCCTGCCATGTAGTGCTCCAGATTCCTACCTCTTCAACACAGAATATCATAGAACGAAGCAAATTTTATAATAGAAGTAAATTGGAAACCTTTTTGAAATGATATGCTCTGTCTGAGTCATACAATTACATTTTTGGGTTTAATATCCATTTAAGAGAATGTTGTAAATCTTTGCAAGACATTAGACTCCAAAAAAGAAGAGGGAGAGAAAATCAAGATTTTATTTTTGGCCAAGTTTTTTTTTTAGATTTTTACATTTTGATGCATTGATGGGAAATCAAATTTTGATCATATAAAGCAATTTACATATTATAATAATTTTATGAAAGTTAAAATAATGTTCGTTGATTACATCATTGACTTTACAGATTTTAACATATTTTTACTTTCTCATTTGGCTAAAATATCATGGATTTTACACAATGGCATATGTCCACACTTTTTTCTTCTTCTACAATCAATGGCCTAGATTTGGAGTTTTGTCGGTAACGACCCGAAAAACTAACGCCGGCTTTTTTCTGGCCGCACCATAAAAATAACTGGTATTGAGAGTCCACATAAAGGCTGCGTTAGGCTCCAAAAAAGGAGCGTAGAGCATTTTTAACGCAGCTTCAACTCTCGATACCAGAGTTGCTTACGGACGCGGCCAGCCTCAAAAACGTGCTCGTGCACGATTCCCCCATAGGAAACAATGGGGCTGTTTGAGCTGAAAAAAAACCAAACACCTGCAAAAAAGCCGCGTTCAGCTCCTAACGCAGCCCCATTGTTTGCTATGCGGTAACCCTTCCTACGTCTGCACTTAACACTCTAACATGTACCCCGAGTCTAAACACCCCTAACCTTACACTTATTAACCCCTAATCTGCCGCCCCCGCTATCGCTGACCCCTGCATATTATTATTAACCCCTAATCTGCCGCTCCGTAAACCGCCGCTACTTACATTATCCCTATGTACCCCTAATCTGCTGCCCTAACATCGCCGACCCCTATATTATATTTATTAACCCCTAATCTGCCCCCCACAACGTCGCCTCCACCTGCCTACACTTATTAACCCCTAATCTGCCGACCGGACCTGAGCGCTACAATAATAAAGTTATTAACCCCTAATCCGCATCACTAACCCTATCATAAATAGTATTAACCCCTAATCTGCCCTCCCTAACATCGCCGACACCTAACTTCAATTATTAACCCCTAATCTGCCGACCGAATCTCGCCGCTATTCTAATAAATGTATTAACCCCTAAAGCTAAGTCTAACCCTAATACTAACACCCCCCTAAATTAAATATAATTTAAATCTAACGAAATTAATTAACTCTTATTAAATAAATTATTCCTATTTAAAGCTAAATACTTACCTGTAAAATAAATCCTAATATAGCTACAATATAAATTATAATTATATTATAGCTATTTTAGGATTAATATTTATTTTACAGGTAACTTTGTATTTATTTTAACCAGGTACAATAGTTATTAAATAGTTAAGAACTATTTAATAGCTAAAATAGTTAAAATAATTACAAATTTACCTGTAAAAGAAATCCTAACCTAAGTTACAAATAAACCTAACACTAGACTATCAATAAATTAATTAAATAAACTACCTACAATTAACCTAACACTACACTATCAATAAATTAATTAAATACAATTGCTACAAATAAATAAAATTAAATAAACTAGCTAAAGTACAAAAAATAAAAAAGAACTAAGTTACAAAAAATAAAAAAATATTTACAAACATAAGAAAAATATTACAACAATTTTAAACTAATTACACCTACTCTAAGACCCCTAATAAAATAACAAAGCCCCACAAAATAAAAAAATGCCCTACCCTATTCTAAATTACTAAAGTTCAAAGCTCTTTTACCTTACCAGCCCTGAACAGGGCCCTTTGCGGGGCATGCCCCAAGAAATACAGCTCTTTTGCCTGTAAAAAAAAACATACAATACCCTCCCCCCCAACATTACAACCCACCACCCACATACCCCTAATCTAACCCAAACCCCCCTTAAATAAACCTAACACTAAGCCCCTGAAGATCTTCCTACCTTATTCTTCACCATACCAGGTTCACCGATCCGTCCTGAAGAGCTCCTCCGATGTCCTGATCCAAGCCCAAGCGGGGGGCTGAAGAGGTCCATGATCCAGCTGAAGTCTTCATCCAAGCGGGGCAGAAGAGGTCTTCCATCCGATTGAAGTCTTCATCCAAGCGGCATCCATCCGAAGCGAAGCGGCAGCATCCTGAAGACCTCCACCGCGGAACATCCATCCTGGCCGACGACTGAACGACGAATGACGGTTCCTTTAAATGACGTCATCCAAGATGGCGTCCCTCGAATTCCGATTGGCTGATAGGATTCTATCAGCCAATCGGAATTAAGGTAGGAATATTCTGATTGGCTGATGGAATCAGCCAATCAGAATCAAGTTCAATCCGATTGGCTGATCCAATCAGCCAATCAGATTGAGCTTGCATTCTATTGGCTGATCGGAACAGCCAATAGAATGCGAGCTCAATCTGATTGGCTGATCGGATCAGCCAATCGGATTGAACTTGATTCTGATTGGCTGATTCCATCAGCCAATCAGAATATTCCTACCTTAATTCCGATTGGCTGATAGAATCCTATCAGCCAATCGGAATTCGAGGGACGCCATCTTGGATGACGTCATTTAAAGGAACCGTCATTCGTCGTTCAGTCGTCGGCCAGGATGGATGTTCCGCGGTGGAGGTCTTCAGGATGCTGCCGCTTCGCTCCGGATGGATGCCGCTTGGATGAAGACTTCAATCGGATGGAAGACCTCTTCTGCCCCGCTTGGATGAAGACTTCAGCTGGATCATGGACCTCTTCAGCCCCCCGCTTGGGCTTGGATCAGGACATCGGAGGAGCTCTTCAGGACGGATCGGTGAACCTGGTATGGTGAAGATAAGGTAGGAAGATCTTCAGGGGCTTAGTGTTAGGTTTATTTAAGGGGGGTTTGGGTTAGATTAGGGGTATGTGGGTGGTGGGTTGTAATGTTGGGGGAGGGTATTGTATGTTTTTTTTTACAGGCAAAAGAGCTGTATTTCTTGGGGCATGCCCCGCAAAGGGCCCTGTTCAGGGCTGGTAAGGTAAAAGAGCTTTGAACTTTAGTAATTTAGAATAGGGTAGGGCATTTTTTTATTTTGTGGGGCTTTGTTATTTTATTAGGGATCTTAGAGTAGGTGTAATTAGTTTAAAATTGTTGTAATATTTTTCTTATGTTTGTAAATATTTTTTTATTTTTTGTAACTTAGTTCTTTTTTATTTTTTGTACTTTAGCTAGTTTATTTAATTGTATTTATTTGTAGCAATTGTATTTAATTAATTTATTGATAGTGTAGTGTTAGGTTAATTGTAGGTAATTGTAGGTAGTTTATTTAATTAATTTATTGAATAGCGGCGAGATTCGGTCGGCAGATTAGGGGTTAATAATTGAAGTTAGGTGTCGACGATGTTAGGGAGGGCAGATTAGGGGTTAATACTATTTATGATAGGGTTAGTGGTTAATAACTTTATTATAGTAGCGCTCAGGCCCGGTCGGCAGATTAGGGGTTATTAAGTGTAGGCAGGTGGAGGCGACGTTGAGGGGGGCAGATTAGGGGTTAATAAATATAATACAGGGGTCGGCGGTGTTAGGGGCAGCAGATTAGGGGTACATAAGGATAACGTAGGTGGCGGTCGGCAGATTAGGGGTTAAAAATTTTTTTTCGAGTGTCGGCGATGTGGGGGGACCTCGGTTTAGGGATACATAGGTAGTTTATGGGTGTTAGTGTACTTTAGAGCACAGTAGTTAAGAGCTTTATAAACCGGCGTTAGCCCAGAAAGCTCTTAACTACTGACTTTTTTCCTGCGGCTGGAGTTTTGTCGTTAGATGTCTAACGCTCACTTCAGAAACGACTCTAAATACCGGAGTTATAAAAATCCCATTGAAAAGATAGGATACGCAATTTACGTAAGGGGATCTGCGGTATGGAAAAGTCGCGGCTGAAAAGTGAGCGTTAGACCCTATTTTGAGTGACTCCAAATACCGGCGGTAGCCTAAAACCAGCATTAGGAGCCTCTAACGCTGGTTTTCACGGCTACCGCCAAACTCCAAATCTAGGCCAATATGTCTTAGAAGATCTTTGGGACTGGGCATTATAAAGTTAATGGAAATAGTTCTGAAATATGTTCATATGAAAGTGAAAACACTAAAAACATAATTTATGTAAAAACTTACCTGATAAATTCATTTCTTTCATTTTGGCAAGAGTCCATGAGCTAGTGACGTATGGGATATACATTCCTACCAGGAGTGGCAAAGTTTCCCAAACCTCAAAATGCCTATAAATACACCCCTCACCACATCCACAATTCAGTTTAACGAATAGCCAAGAAGTGGGGTGATAAAGAAAGGAGTAAAAAGTATCAACAAAGAAATTTGGAAATAATTGTGCTTTATACAAAAACACATAACCACCATAAAAAGGGTGGGCCTCATGGACTCTTGCCAATATGAAAGAAATGAATTTGTCAGGTAAGTTCTTACATAAATTATGTTTTCTTTCATGTAATTGGCAAGAGTCCATGAGCTAGTGACGTATGGGATAGCAATACCCAAGATGTGGAACTCCACGCAAGAGTCACTAGAGAGGGAGGGATAAAAATAAAAACAGCCATTTTCCGCTGAAAAAATAATCCACAACCCAAAATATAAGTTTAATCTTTAAATGACAAGAAAAACTTAAAACATCAGCAGAAGAATCAAACTGAAACAGCTGCCTGAAGAACTTTTCTACCAAAAACTGCTTCTGAAGAAGCAAAAACATCAAAGAATGACGCAATAAAATGAAGCATTTTCAGCCCCCGCGAGCCTAACAGCCCACAGGGAAAAAGTCAAATTTAAAGGTAAGAAAAAAATTATTCAAATGCATTATCCCAAATATGAAACTGACTGTCTGAAAATAAGTAATGTTGAACATCCTGAGTCAAGGCAAATAAATGTTTGAATACATATATTTAGAACTTTATATAAAAGTGCCCAACCATAGCTTAGAGTGTCACAGAAAATAAGACTTACTTACCCCAGGACACTCATCTACATGTTGTAGAAAGCCAAACCAGTACTGAAACGAAAATCAGTAGAGGTAATGGTATATATATATATATATATATATATATAAGAGTATATCGTCGATCTGAAAAGGGAGGTAAGAGATGAATCTCTACGACCGATAACAGAGAACCTATGAAATAGACCCTGTAGAAGGAGATCATTGAATTCAAAATAGGCAATACTCTCCTCACATCCCTCTGACATTCACTGCACGCTGAGAGGAAAACCGGGCTCCAACCTGCTGCGGAGCGCATATCAACATAGAATCTAGCACAAACTTACTTCACCACCTCCATAGGAGGCAAAGTTTGTAAAACTGATTTGTGGGTGTGGTGAGAAGTGTATTTGTAGGCATTTTGAGGTTTGGGAAACTTTGCCCCTCCTGGTAGGAATGTATATCCCATACGTCACTAGCTCATGGACTCTTGCTAATTACATGAAAGAAACAGTAGTATTTAGTAAATGTATGCAAAGAGGACCAACTTGCCGCTTTGCAAATCTGATCAACTGAAGCTTCATTCTTAAAAGCCCAAAAAGTGGAGACTCATCTAGTAGAATGAGCTGTAATTCTCTGAGGCTGAGTCTTACCCGACTCCAACTAAGCTTGATGAATCAAAAGCTTTAACCAAGAAGCCAAGGAAATAGCAGAAGCCTTCTGACCTTTCCTAGTGCCAGAAAATAAAACAAATAGACTGGAAGTCTTCCTGAAATATTTAGTAGCTTCAACATAATATTTCAAAGCTCTTACCACATCCAAAGAATGTAAGGATCTTTCCAAAGAATTCTTAGGATTAGGACACAAGGAAGGGACAACAATTTCTCTGATAATGTGGTTAGAATTCACAACCTTAGGTAAAAATTGAAATGAAGTCCGCAAAACCGCCTTATCCTGATGAAAAATCAGAAAAGGAGACTCATAAGAAAGAGCAGATAGCTCAGAAACTCTTCTAGCAGAAGAGATAGCCAAAAGGAACAACACTTTCCAAGAAAGTAGTTTAATGACCAAAGAATGCATAGGCTCAAATGGAGGAGCCTGTAAAGCCTTCAAAACCAAATTAAGACTCCAAGGAGGAGAAATTGATTTAATGACAGGTTTAATACAAACTAAACCCTGTACAAAACAGTGAATATCAGGAAGTTTAGCAATCTTTCTGTGAAATAAAACAGAAAGAGCAGAGATGTGTCCCTTCAAGGAACTTGCAGACAAACCTTTATCCAAACCATCCTGAAGAAACTGTAAAATTCTAGGAATTCTAAAAGAATGCCAAGAGAATTTATGAGAAGAACACTATGAAATGTAAGTCTTCCAAACTCGATAATAAATCTTTCTAGACAGATTTATGAGCTTGTAACATAGTATTAATCACTGAGTCAGTGAAACCTCTATGACTTAGCACTAAGCATTCAATTTCCATACCTTCAAATTTAATGATTTGAGATCCTGATGTAAAAATGGACCTTGAGACAGTAGGTCCTGCCTTAACAGAAGTGGCCAAGGTTGGCAACTGGACATCCGAACAAGATCCGCATACCAAAACCTGTGAGGCCATGCTGGAGCCACCAGCAACACAAACAATTGTTCCATGATGATTTTGGAGATCACTCTTGGAAGAAGAACTAGAGGCGGAAAGATGTAAGCAGGTTGATAACACCATGGAAGTGTCAATGCATCCACTGCTTCCGCCTGAGCATCCCTGTACCTGGACAGGTATCTGTGAAGTTTCTTGTTTAGATGAGAGGCCATTTGATCTACCTCTGGAAGACCCCACATCTGAACAATCTAAAAAACACATCTGGATGGAGAGACCACTCCCCCGGATGTAAAGTCTGACGGCTGAGATAATCCGCCTCCCAACTGTCTACACCTGAGATATGGACAGCAGAGATTAGACAGGAGCTGGATTCTGCCCAAGCAAGTATCCGAGATACTTCTTTCATGGCTTGGGGACTGCGAGTCCCACCCTGATGGTTGACATATGCCACAGTTGTGATATTGTCTGTCTGAAAGCAAATGAACGGCTCTCTTTTCAACAGAGGCCAAAATTGAAGAGCTCTGAAAATTGCACGGAGTTCTAAAATATTGATTGGTAATCTCGCCTCTTGAGATTTCCAAACCCCTTGTGCTGTCAGATATCCCCAAACAGCTCCCCAACCTGAAAGACTTGCATCTGTAGTTATCACAGTCCAGGTTGGGCAAACAAAAGAAGCCCCTTGAAGTAAACACTGGTAATTTAACCTCCACGTTAGAGAGTGTCGAACACTGGGATTTAAGGATATTAATTGTGATATCTTTTATAATCCCTGCACCATTGATTCAGCATACAAAGCTGAAGATGTCTCATGTGAAAATGAGCAAAAGGAATCGCGTCCGATGCTGCAGTCATAAGGCCTAAAACTTCCATGCACATAGCAATTGAAGGGAATGACTGAGACTGAAGGTGCCGACAGGCTGCAACCAATTTCAAACGTCTCTTGTCTGTTAGAGACAGAATCATGGACACTGAATCTATCTGGAAACCTAAAAAGGTGACCCTTGTATGAGGAATCAATAAACTTTTTGGTAAATTGATCCTCCAACCATGTTTTCGAAGAAACAACACTAGTTGATTTGTGTGAGATTCTGCAGAACGTAAAGACTGAGCTAGTACCAAGATATCGTCCAAATAAGGAAAAAACTCAATACCCTGTTCTCTGATTACAGAGAGTATGGCACCTAGAACCTTTGAAAAGATTCTTGGAGCTGTTGCTAGGCCAAACGGAAGAGCAACACATTGGTAATGCTTGTCTAGAAAAGAGAATCTCAGGAACTGATAATGTTCTGGATGAATCGGAATATGAAGGTATGCATCCTGCAAGTCTATTGTAGACATATAATGTCCTCGCTGAACAAAAGGCAGAATAGTCCTTATAGTCACCATTTTAAAATTTCGAACTCATACATAACGATTCAAAAAATTTTAAGATCCAGAACTAGTCTGAATGAATTTTCCTTCTTTGGGAAAATTAATAGATTTGAATAAAACCCCAGACCTTGCTCCTGAAAAGGAACTGGCATGATTACCACTGAAAACTCCAGGTCTGAAACACACTTCAGGAAAGCCTGAGCTTTTACTGGATTTGCTGGGATGCGTGAGAGAAAAAATCTTCTCACAGGAGGTCTTACTCTGAATCCTATTCGATACCCTTGAGAGACAATGCTCTGAATCCATTGATTTTGGACAGAATTTATCCAAATATCCTTGAAAAAACATAATTTATGTAAGAATTTACCTGATAAATTCATTTCTTTCATATTGGCAAGAGTCCATGAGCTAATGACGTATGGGATATACAATCCTACCAGGAGGGGCAAAGCTTCCCAAACCTCAAAATGCCTATAAATACACCCCTCACCACACCCACAATTTTGAACGAATAGCCAAGAAGTGGGGTGATAAAGAAAGGAGCAAAAAAAGCATAACAAAGGGATTGGAATAATTGTGCTTTATACAAAAAATCATAACCACCATAACAAGAGTGGGCCTCATGGACTCTTGTCTGTCAGGTAAATGCTTACATAAATTATGTTTTCTTTCATGTAATTGGCAAGAGTCCATGAGCTAGTGACATATGGGATAGCAAATACCCAAGATGTGGAACTCCACGCAAGAGTCACTAGAGAGGGAGGGATAAAAAAAAGACAGCCAATTCCGCTGAAAAAAAATTAATTAATCCACAACCAAAATCATCAGTTTTAATGTTATAGAGGAAAAGAAAAAAACTGAAAATATAAGCAGAAGAATTAAACTGAAACAGCTGCCTGAAGAACTTTTCTACCAAAAACTGCTTCTGAAGAATAAAAAACATCAAAATGGTAGAATTTAGTAAACGTATGCAAAGAAGACCAAGTTGCTGCTTTGCAAATCTGATCAACTGCAGCTTCATCTTAAAAGCCCAGGAAGTGGAAACTGACCTAGTAGAATGAGCTGTAATCCTCTGAGGCGGGGATTCACCCGACTCCAAATAAGCATGATGATTGATGAATCAAAAGCTTTAACCACAATGCCAAAGAAATGGCAGAAGCCTTCTGACCTTTCCTAGAACCAGAAAAGATCACAAATAGACTTGAAGTCTTCCTGAAAACTTTAGTAGCTTCAACATAATATTTCAAAGCTCTCACCACATCCAAAGAATGTAAAGATCTTTCTAAAGAATTCTTAGGATGAGGACACAAAGAAGGGACAACAATTTCTCTACTAATGTTGTTGGAATTCACAACTTTAGGTAAGAATTTAAATGAAGTCCGCAAACCTGCCTTATCCTGATGAAAAATCAGAAAAGGAGACTCACAAGAAAGAGCAGATAATTCAGAAACTCTTCTAGCAGAAGAGATGGCCAAAAGTAACAACACTTTCCAAGAAAGCAATTTAATGTCCAAAAAATGCATAGGCTCAAATGGAGGAGCCTGTAAAGCCTTCAAAACCAAATTAAGACTCCAAGGAGGAGAGATTGATTTAATCACAGGACTAATACGAACCAAAGCCTGTACAAAACAATGAATATCAGGGAGTTTAGCAATTTTTCTGTGGAATAAAACAGAAAGAACAGAGATTTGTCCCTTCAAGGAACTTGCAGACAAACCTTTATCCAAACCATCCTGAAGAAACTGTAAAATTCTACGAATTCTAAAAGAATGCCAAGAGAATTTATGAGAAGAACACCATGAAATGTAAGTCTTCCAAACTCGATAATAAATCTTTCTAGAAACAGATTTTCGAGCCTGCAACATATCACTGAGTCAGAGAAGCCTCTATGACTAATCACTAAGTGTTCAATTTCCATACCTTCAAATTTAATGATTTGAGATCCTGATGGAAAAACAGACCTTGAGATAGAAGGTCTGGCTTTAATGGAAGTGGCCAAGGTTGGCAACTGGACATACGAACAAGATCCACATACCAAAACCTGTGAGCCCATGCTGGAGCCACCAGCAGCACAAACAATTGCTCCATGATGATCTTGGAAATCACTCTTGGAATGAGAA
The DNA here is from genome assembly GCF_027579735.1 of Bombina bombina. Classification (NCBI taxonomy): domain Eukaryota; kingdom Metazoa; phylum Chordata; class Amphibia; order Anura; family Bombinatoridae; genus Bombina; species Bombina bombina. The sequence continues at coordinate 1,077,291,074 of NC_069499.1, forward strand.
CTAGAGGCGGAAAAATATAGGCAGGTTGATAACTCCAAGGAAGTGTCAATGCATCCACTGCTTCCGCCTGAGGATCCCATCAGATCTATCTCTGGAAGCCCCCACATCTGAACAATCTGAAAAAACACATCTGGGTGAAGAGACTACTCTCCCGGATGTAAAGTTTGATGACTGAGATAATCCGCTTCCCAATTGTCTATACCTGGGATATGAGCCGCAGAAATTAGACAGGAGCTGGATTCTGCCCAAACAAGTATCCGGGATACCTCTTTCATAGCCTGAGGACTGTGAGCCCCACCCCGATGATTGACATACGCCACAGTTGTGACATTGTCTGTCTGAAAACAAATAAACGGCGCTCTCTTTAATAGGGGCCAAAACTGAAGGGCTCTGAGAATCGCACGGAGTTCAAAAATATTGATTGGTAATCTCGCCTCTTGAGATTTCCAAACCCCCTGCGCTGTCAGAGATCCCCAGACAGCTCCCCAACCTGAAAGACTCGCATCTGTTGTGATCACGGTCCAGGTTGGATGAACAAAAGAGGCCCCTTGAACTATACGATGGTGATCTAACCACCAAGTCAGAGATAGTCGAACATTGGGATTTAAGGATATTAATTGTGATATCCTTGTATAATCCCTGCACCATTGATTCAGCATACAAAGTTGAAGAGTTCTCATATGAAAATGAGCAAAGGGGATCACGTCCGATGCTGCAGTCATGAGACCTAAAACCTCCATGCACATAGCCACTGAAGGGAATGACTGAGACTGAAGGTACCGACAGGCTGCAACCAGCTTCAAACGTCTCTTGTCTGTTAGATACAAAGTCATGGATACTGAATCTATCTGGAAACCTATAAAGGTTACCCTTGTCTGAGGAATCAAGGAACTTTTTGGTAAATTGATCCTCCAACCATGTTCTTGAAGAAACAACACTAGTTGATTCGTGTGAGATTCTGCAGAAGGTAAAGACTGAGCAAGTACCAAGATATCGTCCAAATAAGGAAACACCGCAATACCCCGCTCTCTGATTACAGAGAGTAGGGCACCGAGAGCCTTTTGAAAAGATCCTTGGAGCTGTTGCTAGGCCAAAAGGAAGAGCAACAGATTGGTAATGCTTGTCTAGAAAAGAGAATCTCAGGAACTGATAGTGATCTGGATGAATCGGAATATGAATATATGCATCCTGTAAGTCTATTGTGGACATATAATGCCTTTGCTGAACAAAAGGCAGAATAGTCTTTAAAGTCACCATTTTGAATGTTGGTATTCTTACATAACGATTCAAATTTTTTAGATCCAGAACTGGTCTGAAAGAATTCTCTTTCTTTGGAACAATGAACAGATTTGAATAAAACCCCAGACACCGTTCCAGATATGGAACCGGCACAATTACCCCGGATAACTCCAGGTCTGAAACACACTTCATGAAAGGCTGAGCCTTTACTGGGTTTTCTGGAATGCGTGAGAGAAAGAAACTTCTCACAGGCGGTCTTACCTTGAAACCTATTCTGTACCCTTGAGAAACAATGTTCTGGATCCAATGATTTTGGATTGAATTGATCCAAACATCTTTGAATAATCGTAGTCTGCCCCCTACCAGCTGAGCTGGAATGAGGGCTACACCTTCATGCGGACTTGGGGGCTGATTTTGATTTTCTAAAAGGCTTGGATTTATTCCAGACTGGAGAAGGCTTCCAATTGAAAACCGTTCCTTTAGGGGAAGGGTCAGGTTTCTGTTCCTTATTCTGACGAAAAGAACGAAAATGATAAGCAGCCCTAAATTTAACCTTAGATTTTTTATCCTGAGGCAAAAAGGATCCCTTCCCCCCAGTGACAGTTGAAATAATAGAATCCAACTGAGACTGAGACTGAAGGTTCCGACAGGCTGCAACCAACTTCAAACGTCTCTTGTCTGTTAGATACAAAGTCATGGATACTTAATCTATCTGGAAACCTAAAAAGGTTACCCTTGTCTGAGGAATCAAGGAACTTTTTGGTAAATTGATCCTCCAACCATGTTCTTGAAGAAACAACACTAGTTGATTTGTGTGAGATTCTGCAGAAGGTAAAGACTGAGCAAGTACCAAGATATCGTCCAAATAAGGAAACACCACAATACCCCGCTCTCTGATTACAGAGAGTAGGGCACCAAGAACCTTTGAAAAGATCCTTGGAGCTGTCGCTAGGCCAAAAGGAAGAGCAACAAATTGGTAATGCTTGTCTAGAAAAGAGAATCTCAGGAACCGATAGTGATCTGTATGAATCGGAATATGAAGATATGCATCCTGTAAGTCTATTGTGGACATATAGTGCCCTTGCTGAACAAAAGGCAGAATAGTCCTTATAGTCACCATTTTGAATGTTGGTACTCTTACAAAACGATTCAAGACTTTAAGATCCAGAACTGGTCTGAATGAATTTTCTTTCTTTGGGACAATGAACAGATTTGAATAAAACCCCAGACCTTGTTCCTGAAAAGGAACCGGCATGATTACCCCAGATAACTCCAGTTCTGAAACACACTTTAGGAAAGCCTGTGCTTTCACTGGGTTCACTGGAATGCGTGAGAGAAAGAAACTTCTCACAGGCGGTCTTACTCTGAAACCTATTCTGTACCCCTGAGAGACAATGTTCTGAATCCAATGATTTTGGACTGAATTCATCCAAACATCTTTGAAAAATTTTAATCTGACCCCTACCAGCTGAGCTGGAATGAGGGCCGCACCTTTATGCAGACTTGGGGGCTGGTTTAGATCTCTTAAATGGCTTAGATTTATTTCAGATTGAGGAAGACTTCCAATTGGAAACAGATTCCTTAGGGGAAGGATTAGGTTTCTGTTCCTTATTTTGTCGAAAGGAACGAAAACGGTTAGAAGCTTTAAATTTAACCTTAGATTTTTTATCCTGAGGCAAAAAAACATAATTTATGTAAGAACTTACCTGATAAATTCATTTCTTTCATATTAGCAAGAGTCCATGAGCTAGTGACGTATGGGATATACATTCCTACCAGGAGGGGCAAAGTTTCCCAAACCTCAAAAATGCCTACAAATACACCCCTCACCACACCCACAAATCAGTTTAACGCATAGCCAAGAAGTGGGGTGATAAGAAAAAAGTGCGAAAGCATAAAAAATAAGGAATTGGAATAATTGTGCTTTAAACAAAAAAATCATAACCACCACAAAAAAGGGTGGGCCTCATGGACTCTTGCTAATATGAAAGAAATGAATTTATCAGGTAAGTTCTTACATAAATTATGTTTTCTTTCATGTAATTAGCAAGAGTCCATGAGCTAGTGACGTATGGGATAATGAATACCCAAGATGTGGATCTTCCACGCAAGAGTCACTAGAGAGGGAGGGATAAAATAAAGACAGCCAATTCCGCTGAAAATAATCCACACCCAAAACAAAGTTTAAATTTTATAATGAAAAAAACTGAAATTATAAGCAGAAGAATCAAACTGAAACAGCTGCCTGAAGTACTTTTCTACCAAAAACTGCTTCAGAAGAAGAAAACACATCAAAATGGTAGAATTTAGTAAAAGTATGCAAAGAAGACCAAGTTGCTGCTTTGCAAATCTGATCAAACGAAGCTTCATTCCTAAATGCCCAGGAAGTAGAAACTGACCTAGTAGAATGAGCTGTAATCCTTTGAGGCGGAGTTTTACCCGACTCGACATAAGCATGATGAATCAAAGACTTTAACCAAGACGCCAAAGAAATGGCAGAGGCCTTCTGACCTTTCCTAGAACCGGAAAAGATAACAAATAGACTAGAAGTCTTTCGGAAATTTTTAGTAGCTTCAACATAATATTTCAAAGCTCTAACTACATCCAGAGAATGCAACGATCTTTCCTTAGAATTCTTAGGATTAGGACACAATGAAGGAACCACAATTTCTCTACTAATGTTGTTAGAATTCACAACCTTAGGTAAAAATTTAAAAGAAGTTCGCAACACCGCCTTATCCTGATGAAAAATCAGAAAAGGAGACTCACAAGAAAGAGCAGATAATTCAGAAACTCTTCTAGCAGAAGAGATGGCCAAAAGAAACAAAACTTTCCAAAAAAGTAATTTAATGTCCAGCGAATGCATAGGTTCAAACGGAGGAGCTTGAAGAGCCCCCAGAACCAAATTCAAACTCCAAGGAGGAGAAATTGACTTAATAACAGGTTTTATACGAACCAAAGCTTGTACAAAACAATGAATATCAGGAAGACTAGCAATCTTTCTGTGAAAAAGAACAGAAAGAGCAGAGATTTGTCCTTTCAAGGAACTTGCAGACAAACCTTTATCCAAACAATCCCGAAGAAACTGTAAAATTCTAGGAATTCTAAAAAAATGCCAAGAAAAATGATGAGAAAAACACCAAGAAATGTAAATCTTCCAGACTCGATAATATTATCTTCCTAGATACAGATTTACGAGCCTGTAACATAGTATTAATCACAGAGTCAGAGAAACCTCTATGACTGAGAATCAAGCGTTCAATCTCCATACCTTCAAATTTAAGGATTTGAGATCCTGATGGAGAAAAGGACCTTGCGATAGAAGGTCTGGTCTTAACGGAAGAGTCCACGGTTGGCAAGTGGCCATCCGGACAAGATCCGCATACCAAAACCTGTGAGGCCATGCTGGAGCCACCAGCAGAACAAACGAGCACTCCTTTAGAATCTTGGAAATTACTCTTGGAAGAAGAACTAGAGGCGGAAAGATATAGGCAGGATGATACTTCCAATGAAGTGACAATGCATCCACTGCCTCCGCCTGAGGATCCCTGGATCTGGACAGATACCTGGGAAGCTTCTTGTTTAGATGAGAAGCTATCAGATCTATTTCTGGAAGTCCCCACATTTGAACAATCTGAAGAAATACCTCTGGGTGAAGAGACCATTCGCCCGGATGTAACGTTTGGCGACTGAGATAATCCGCTTCCCAATTGTCTATACCTGGGATATGAACCGCAGAAATTAGACAGGAGCTGGATTCCGCCCATACCAGTATTCGAGATACTTCTTTCATAGCCAGAGGACTGTGAGTCCCTCCTTGATGATTGACATATACCACAGTTGTGACATTGTCCGTCTGAAAACAAATGAACGACTCTCTCTTTAGAAGAGGCCATGACTGAAGAGCTCTGAAAATTGCACGGAGTTCCAAAATATTGATTGGTAATCTCACCTCCTGAGATTCCCAAACCCCTTGTGCCATCAGAGACCCCCAAACAGCTCCCCAACCTGTCAGACTTGCATCTGTTGAAATCACAGTCCAGGTCGGAAGAACAAAAGAAGCCCCCTGAACTAAACGATGGTGGTCTGTCCACCACGTCAGAGAGTGTCGTACAATCGGTTTTAAAGATATTAATTGAGATATCTTTGTATAATCCCTGCACCACTAGTTCAGCATACAGAGCTGAAGAGGCCGCATGTGAAAACGAGCAAAGGGGATCGCGTCCGATGCAGCAGTCATAAGACCTAGAATTTCCATGCATAAGGCTACCGAAGGGAATGATTGAGACTGAAGGTTTCGACAAGCTGAAACCAATTTCAGACGTCTCTTGTCGGTCAGAGACAGAGTCATGGACACTGAATCTATCTGGAAACCTAAAAAGGTTACCCTTGTCTGAGGAATCAATGAACTGATTGGTAAATTGATCCTCCAACCATGTTCTCGAAGAAACAATACAAGTCGATTCGTATGAGATTCTGCTAAATGTGAAGACTGAGCAAGTACCAAGATATCGTCCAAATAAGGAAATACCACAATACCCTATTCTCTGATTACAGAGAGAAGGGCACCGAGAACCTTTGTAAAAATCCTTGGAGCTGTTGCTAGGCCAAATGGCAGAGCCACAAACTGGTAATGCTTGTCTAGGAAAGAGAATCTCAGCAACTGATAGTGATCTGGATGAATCGGAATATGCAGATATGCATCCTGTAAATCTATTGTAGACATATAATGCCCTTGCTGAACAAAAGGCAGAATAGTCCTTATAGTTACCATTTTGAATGTTGGTATCCTTACATAATGATTCAATATTTTTAAATCCAGAACTGGTCTGAAGGAATTCTCCTTCTTTGGTACAATGAAGAGATTTGAGTAAAACCCCCGCCCCTGTTCCAGAACTGGAACTGGCATAATTACTCCAGCCAACTCTAGATCTGAAACACATTTCAGAAATGCTTGAGCCTTCACTGGATTTACTGGGACACGGGAAAGAAAAAATCTTCTTGCAGGAGGCCTTATCTTGAAGCCTATTCTGTACCCTTGTGAAACAATGTTCTGAATCCAAAGATTGTGAATCGAATTGATCCAAATTTCTTTGAAAAATCGTAATCTGCCCCCTACCAGCTGGGCTGGAATGAGGGCCGCACCTTCATGTTGACTTGGGAGCTGGCTTTGGCTTTGTAAAAGGCTTGGATTTATTCCAGACTGGAGATGGTTTCCAAACTGATACCGCTCCTGTAGGGGAAGGATCAGGCTTTTGTTCCTTATTGTGACGAAAGGAACGAAAACGATTAGTAGACCTAAATTTACCTTTAGATTTTTTATCCTGTGGTAAAAAAGTTCCTTTCCCCCCAGTAACAGTTGAAATAATAGAATCCAACTGTGAACCAAATAATTTATTACCCTGGAAAGAAAGGGAAAGCAAAGTTGACTTAGAAGACATATCAGCATTCCAAGTTTTAAGCCATAAAGCTCTTCTAGCTAAAATAGCTAGAGACATATACCTGACATCAACCCTAATGATATCAAAGATGGCATCACAAATAAAATTATTAGCATGTTGAAGAAGATTAACAATGCTATGAGAATTATGATCTGTTACTTGTTGCGCTAAAGCTTCTAACCAGAAAGTTGAAGCTGCAGCAACATCTGCTAAAGATATAGCAGGTCTAAGAAGATTACCTGAACATAAGTAAGCTTTTCTTAGAAAGGATTCAATTTTCCTATCTAAAGGATCCTTAAAGGAAGTACTATCTGCCGTAGGAATAGTAGTACGTTTAGCAAGAGTAGAGATAGCCCCATCAACGTTAGGGATTTTGTCCCAGAACTCTAATCTGTCAGATGGCACAGGATATAATTGCTTAAAACGTTTAGAAGGAGTAAATTAATTACCCAAATTATTCCATTCCCTGGAGATTACTTCAGAAATAGCATCAGGGACAGGAAAAACTTCTGGAATAACTACAGGAGATTTAAAAACCTTATTTAAACGTTTAGATTTAGTATCAAGAGGACCAGATTCCTCTATTTCTAATGCAATTAAGACTTCTTTAAGTAAAGAACAAATAAAGTCCATTTTGAATAAATATGAAGATTTATCAGCATCAACCTCTGAAACAGAATCCTCTGAACCAGAGGAATCATTATCAGAATCAGAATGATGATGTTCATTTAAAAATTCATCTGAAAAATTAGAAGTTTTAAAAGACCTTTTACGTTTACTAGAAGGAGGAATAACAGACATAGCCTTCTTAATGGATTTAGAAACAAAATCTCTTATGTTAACAGGAACACTGAGTATTAGATGTTGATGGAACAGCAACAGGTAATGTAACATTACTAAAGGAAATATTATCTGCATTAATAAGTTTGTCATGACATTCATTACAAACAACAGCTGGAGGAACAGATACCACAAGTTTACAGCAAATACACTTAACTTTGGTAGATCCAGCATCAGGCAGCAATTTTCCAGAAGTATCTTCTGATTCAGGGTCAATCTGAGACATCTTGCAATATGTAATAGAAAAAACAACATATAAAGCAAAATTGATCAAATTCCTTAAATGACAGTTTCAGGAATGGGAAAAAATGCCAGTGAACAAGCTTCTAGCAACCAGAAGCAAATAAACAATGAGACTTAAATAATGTGGAGACAATAATGACGCCCATATTTTTTAGCGCCAAAAAAGACTCCCACATTATTTGGCGCCTAAATGCTTTTAGCGCCAAAAATGAGGCCACATCCGGTAACGCCGACACTTTTGGCGCAAAAACGTCAAAAATGGCGCAACTTCCGGTGACAAGTATGACGCCGGAAATAACAAAAAAAATTTTGCGCCAAAAAAGTCTGCGCCAAGAATGACGCAATAAAATGAAGCATTTTCAGCCCCCATGAGCCTAACAGCCCACAGGGAAAAAAGTCAAATTTTAAGGTAAGAATTGATTATTCAAATGCATTATCCCAAATAATGAAACTGACTGTCTGAAATAAGGAATATTGAACATCCTGAATCAAGGCAAATAAATGTTTAAACACAAATATTTAGAACTTTATATAAAAGTGCCCAACCATAGCTTAGAGTGTCACAGAAAATAAGACTTACTTACCCCAGGACACTCATCTACATGTAGTAGAAAGCCAAACCAGTACTGAAACGAGAATCAGTAGAGGTAATGGTATATATAAGAGTATATCGTCAATCTGAAAAGGGAGGTAAGAGATGAATCTCTACGACCGATAACAGAGAACCTATGAAATAGACCCCGTAGAAGGAGATCATTGAATTCAAATAGGCAATACTCTCTTCACATCCCTCTGACATTCACTGCACGTTGAGAGGAAAACCGGGCTCCAACCTGCTGCAGAGCGCATATCAACGTAGAATCTAGCACAAACTTACTTCACCACCTCCACAGGAGGCAAAGTTTGTAAAACTGATTTGTGGGTGTGGTAAGGGGTGTATTTGTAGGCATTTTTGAGGTTTGGGAAACTTTGCCCCTCCTGGTAGGAATGTATATCCCATACGTCACTAGCTCATGGACTCTTGCTAATTACATGAAAGAAAGCTCCCTTCCCCCCAGTGACAGTTGAAATTATAGAATCCAACTGAGAACCAAATAATTTATTACCTTGGAAAGAAAGAGATAGCAAAGTCGATTTAGAGGCCATATCAGCATTCCAAGATTTAAGCCATAAAGCTCTTCTAGCTAAGATAGCTAAAGACATATATCTAACATCAATTCTGGTGATATCAAAAATGGCATCACAAATGAAATTATTAGCATGTTGAATTAATTTAACAATGCTATACACATTATGATCTGATACTTGTTGCGCTAAAGTTTCCAACCAAAATGTTGAAGCAGCTGCAATGTCAGCCAAAGAAATAGCGGGCCTAAGAAGATGACCTGAACATAAATAAGCTTTCCTTAGAAAAGTTTCAAGCTTCCTATCTAAAGGATCTTTAAAAGAAGTTCTATCTTCCGTAGGAATAGTAGTATGCTTGGCAAGAGTAGAGATGGCCCCATCAACTTTGGGGATCTTTTCCCAAAACTCTAATCTATCAGTAGGCAAAGGATACAATTTTTTTAAACCTTGAAGGAGTTAAAGAAGCACCCAGTCTATTCCATTCGCTAGAAATCATATCTGAAATAGCATCAGGAACTGGAAAAACCTCTGGAATAACCACGAGGTTTATAAACCGAATTTAAACGTTTACTAGTTTTAGTGTCAAGAGGACTAGTCTCCTCCATATCTAATGCAATCAACACTTCCATTAATAAAGAACGAATATACTCCATTTTAAATAAGAGTATTTGTCAGTGTCAATATCTGAAGCAGGATCCTCTGAATCGGACAGATCCTCATCAGAGATAGATAAATCAGTATGTTGTCGCTCATTTGAAATGTCATCATCTCTATGAGAAGTTTTAAAAGAACTCTTACGTTTATTAGAAGGCGGAATGGCAGACAAAGCCTTCTGAATGAAATCGGAAACAAATTCTCTTAAATTTACAGGAATATCCTGAGCATTAGATGTTGATGGACCAGCAACAGGTAATGAACTACTACTGATGGAAACATTATCGGCATGTAAAAGCTTATCATGACAACTATTACAAACCACAGCTGGAGGAACAGTTACCACAAGTTTACAACAAATACACTTAGCTTTGGTAGAACCGACATCAGGCAGCAGGATTCCAGTAGCAGATTCTGAGACAGGATCAGATTGAGACATCTTGCAATATTTAAGAGAAAAAATAACATATAAAGCAAAATTATCAATTTCCTTATAAGACAGTTTCAGGAATGGGAAAAAATGCAAAAGCATAGGCCTCTGACATTGAAAAAAAGACCAGATGCAAAAGGAATGGGGTTTTAAATTATGAAAATATTTGGCGCCAAGTATGACGCACAAACAAACAGAAAAAATATTTTTTGGCGCCAAAAACGTCCAGAACTAAACACGAGCGTCATAGATGAAACACCCGGTGCCAACTAAGACGTCGGAAATGACGCAAAAAATTATAGCATTTTGCGCTCCCGTGAGCCTAGTACAGCCAGCACTTAGAAAAAAGTCAATTTGAAAACCCCAGGTAAGATTTTTTTTTTTTTAAAAAAAATGCATTTCCCAGATATGAAACCGACAGTCTGCAAAAAGGAAATATACTGTTAAACCTGAATCATGGCAAATATAAGTACAAACATATATTTATAATATATCAATTCAAAAGAAAGAAAAGAGGTTTATGTTATAACCTCTAGAAAGACTGGGAATTCAGCACTCTTTTATATAAAAATTAACTAGAGCAACACAATGTGCAGTTTAAAAAGAAGGTTTTTAATTCACGCACCTCGTCGGGTGCCGATATATATTATATTTATAACTTTATATATAAAGTGCCAAACCATAGCTGAGAGTGTCTTAAGTAAATGAAACATACCTACCAAAATACACCCATCCACATATAGCGGATAGCCAAACTAGTACTGAAACGAGAATCAGTAGAGGTAATGGTATATAAGAGTATATCGTCGATCTGAAAAGGGAGGTAGGAGATTAATTTCTATGACCAATAACAGAGAACCTATGAAATAGATCCCCATTAGGATGACCATTGCATTCATTAGGTGATACTCCCTTCACATGCCTCTGACATTCACTGCACTCAGAGGAACGGGCTTCAAAAAATGCTGAGAAGCGCATATCAACGTAGAAATCTAGCACAAACTTACTTCACCACCTCCATAGGTGAGAGAATTGTGGGTGTAGTGAGGGGTGTATTTATAGGCATTTTGATGTTTGGGAAACTTTGCCCCTCCTGGTAGGATTGTATATCCCATACATCACTAGCTCATGGACTCTTGCCAATTACATGAAAGAAACCTTAATCTGCCCCCTACCAGCTGAGCTGGAATGAGGGCCACACCTTCATGCGGACTTAGGGGCTGACTTTGGTTTCTTAAATGGCTTGGATTTATTCCAATTTGAGGAAGGCTTCCAATTGGAAACAGATTCCTTGGAGGAAGGGTTAGATTTTTGTTCCTTATTCTGACGAAAGGAACGAAAACAGTTAGAAGCCTTAGATTTACCCTTAGGTTTTTTATCTTGAGGCAGAAAAACTCCCTTTCCCCAAGTAACAGTTGAAATAATAGAATCCAACTGAGAACCAAATACTTTATTACCTTGGAAAGAAAGAGATAGTTATCTAGACTTAGATGTCATATCAGCATTCTAAGATTTAAGCCACAAAGCTCTTCTAGCTAAAATAGCTAAAGACATGGATCTAACATCAATTTTGATAATATCAAAAATGGCATCACAAATAAAAAGATTAGCATATTGCAGTAAGCGAATAATGCTAGATATGTCAGAATCCAATTCTTGTTGCGCTAAATTCTCCAACCAAAAAGTTGATGCAGCCGCAACATCAGCCAAAGGAATTGCAGGTCTGAGAAGATGACCTGAATATAAATAGACTTTCCTTAGATAAGATTCAAGTTTCCTATCTAAAGGATCCTTAAAGGAAGTACTATCTTCCATAGGAATAGTGGTACGTTTAGCAAGAGTAGAAATAGCCCCATCAACTTTGGGGACTTTTTCCCAAAACTCTATAGAATTTGCTGGTAAAGGATACAATTTTTTAAACCTTGAAGAAGGAAAAAAAGAAATACCTGGCTTATTCCATTCCTTAGAAATCATATCAGAAATAGCATCAGGAATAGGAAAAACCTCTGGAGTAACCACAGGAGGTTTAAAAACAGCATTTAAACGTTTATTAGACTGAACGTCAAGAGGACTGGTTTCCTCAATATCCAAAGTAATTAACACTTCTTTTAATAAACAACGCATATACTCTATTTTAAATAAATAAGTAGATTTGTCAGTGTCAATATCTGAGGAAGGATCTAAATTATTATGTCGTCGGTCATTTGAAATTTCATCAACTGAATGAGAAGTTTTAAAAGACATTTTACGTTTATTAGAAGGTGGAAATTCAGACAAAGGCCTCTATTTAACAAGCTCCGTAAGGAGCTTGATGGCCCCTGTCACAAAGACCGCTGCTCCATAACGCTGTCCACCTGCTCTGAGCAGGCGGACAGACATCGCCGGAAATCAACCCGATCGAGTACGATCAGGTTGATTGACACGCCCCTGCTGGTGGCCCATTGGCGGCGAGTCTGCAGGGGGCGGCGTTGCACCAGCAGCTCTTGTGAGCTGCTGGTGCAATGCTGAATACGGAGAGCGTATTGGATCAGGTCAGCCAGACCTTGGTTAAATAGAGGCCAAAGCCTTCTGAATAGAATCAGTAACAAATTCTTTAAAATTCATGGGTATATGTAAGGTTTAGGCGTCAACTATGATCCCGGAAATGACAAAGTTGCGTCAACGGACATACTTTTCGCGAAAAAAAAATTCTCGCGCCAAAAACAACGAAATAAAGTCTAGCATTTGGCGCACCCGCAGGCCTAATACCGCCCACAATTTGCAAGAAAAAAGTAGTCAGTTTAGAAAACTAAATTTATGCTTACCTGATAAATTACTTTCTTTTACGATATGATGAGTCCACGGATTTCATCCTTACTTGTGGGATATTAACCTCCTGCTAACAGGAAGTAGCAAAGAGCCCCACAGCAGAGCTGTATATATAGCCTCTCCCCTTCCCCTCCACCCTCCGTCATTCGGCCGAAGGTATAGGAAGAGAAAAAGGAAAAAGGTGCAGAGGTGACTGAAGTTTACAAAAAATATAAAGAAAAACTGTCTTATAAAGAACAGGGTGGGCCGTGGACTCATCATATCGTAAAAGAAAGTAATTTATCAGGTAAGCATAAATATAGTTTTCTTTTACAAAGATATGACGAGTCCACGGATTTCATCCTTAGTTGTGGGAAACCAATACCAAAGCAATAGGACACGGATTAAAGGGAGGGACAAGACAGGAACCTAAACGGAAGGCACCACTGCTTGAAGAACCTTTCTCCCAAAGATAGCATCAGAAGAAGCAAAAGTATCAAATTTGTAAAATTTTGAAAAAGTGTGAAGGGACGACCAAGTCGCAGCCTTACAAATCTGTTCAACAGATGCATCGTTTTTAAAAGCCTATGTGGAAGCCACAGCCCTAGTAGAATGAGCTGTAATTCTTTCAGGAGGCTGCTGTCCAGCAGTCTCATATGCCAGGCGGATGATACTTCTCAGCCAAATAGAAAGAGAGGTAGCCGTAGCTTTCCAGAATAAACAATGAATAATGAAGATGATTGATGGAAATCCTTAGTTGCCTGTTAGTAAAACTTTAAGGCACGGACCACGTCCAAGTTATGTGACAGACGCTCCTTCATAGAAGAAGGATTAGGACACAAGGAATTAACAACAATTTCCTGATTAATATTCTTATTCGAAACAACCTTAGGAAGGAACCCAGGTTTGGTACGTAAAAACCACCTTATCAGAATGAAATATGAGATAAGGCGAATCATACTGTAATGCTGAAAGCTCAGAAACTCTTCGAGCAGAAGAAATAGCAACCAAAAACAGAACTTTCCAAGATAATAGTTTAATATCTATGGAATGCATAGGTTCAAACAGAACCCCTTTCAGAACTCAAAGAACTAAATTCAAACTCCAGGGAGGAGTAATAGGTCTAAATACAGGCTTAATTCTAGATAGAGCCTTATAAAAAAACTGAACATCTGATACATTTGCCAAACGTTTGTGAAACAGAATTGACAAAGCTGAAATTTGTCCCTTTAATGATCTTGCTGATAACCCTTTCTCCAATCCTTCTTGGAGAAAAGACAAAATCCTAGGAATCCTAACTTTACTCCATGAGTAACCCTTGGATTCACACCAATAAAAAGGTATTTACGCCATATCTTATGATAGATCTTTCTAGTGACAGGCTTTCTAGCCTGTATCAAAGTATTGATAACTGAATCCTCGCTTCGATAAAATCAAGCGTTCAATCTCCACGCAGTCAGTTGCAGAGAAATTAGATTTGGATGTTGGAAAGGACCTTGACTGAGAAGGTCCTGTCTCAACGGAAGTTTCCACAGTGGCAGAGAGGACATGTCCACTAGATCCGCATACCAAGTCCTGCATGGCCACGCAGGCACTATCAGGATCACTGAAGCTCTCTCCTGTTTGATTCGAGCAATCACGCGTGGGAGGAGAGGAAACGGCGGAAACACATAAGCTAGGCTGAACAGCCAAGATACTGCCAAGGCATCTATCAGTTTGGCCTGAGGATCCCTTGACCGGGATATGTATCTTGGAAGCTTGGCATTCTGACGAGATGCCATCAAAACCAATTCCGGTCTGCCCCATCTGAGAATCAATGAGGCAAATACCTCCGGGTGAAGTTCCCACTCCCCTGGATGAAAAGTCTGTTGACTTAGAAAATCTGCTTCCCAGTTCTCTACCCCTGGGATGTAGATCGCTGACAGATGACAAGAGTGGGCCTCTGCCCAACTGATTATCTTGGATACTTCTATAATTGATAAGGAACTCCTTGTTCCCCCCTGATGATTGACATATGCCACAGTCGTTATGTTGTCCGACTGGAATCTGATGAATTTGGCCGAAGCCAACTGAGGCCATGCCTGAAGCGCATTGAATATTGCTCGCAGTTTCAGAATATTGATTGGAAGTAGAGAATCCACCTGAGTCCAAACACCCTGAACCTTCAGGGAGTTCCAAACTGCACCCCAGCCCAGAAGGCTGGCATCTGTTGTCACTATCACCCACGAGGGTCTGCAGAAACAAGTCCCCTGGGACAGATGATCTGGCGACAACCACCAAAGAAGAGAGTTTCTGGTCTCTTGATCCAGAATTATCTTTGGAGATAATTCCGCATAATCTCCATTCCACTGACCTGGCATGCACAGTTGCAGTGGTCTGGGATGAAAGCGAGCAAACGGAACGATGTCCATTGCCGCTATCATTAATCTGATTACCTCCATACACTGAGCCACTGATGGCCGAGGAATGGACAGAAGTGCTCGGCAAGTATTCAAAATCTTTGATTTTCTGACCTCCGTCAAATACTTTCATGGCTATCGAGTCTATCAGAGTTCCCAGAAAAGGAAACCTTGTCTGTGGAACAAGTGAACTCTTCTCTATGTTCAACTTCCAGCCGTGAGTTCTCAGAAAAGACAACACTGTGTCTGTGTGAGATTTTGTCAGATGATATGTTGACGCCTGAATCAGAATATTGTCCAGATAAGGCGCCACAGCTATCCCTTGCGGTCTGAGAACCGCCAAAAGAGACCCTAGAACCTTTGTGAAGATTCTGGGTACTATGGCCAACCCATGAACTGATAATGTTTGTCCAAGAAGGCAAACCTTAGAAACCGATGATGATCTTTGTGGATTGGAATATGAAGGTAAGCCATCCTTCAAATCCACAGTAGTCGTATATTGACCCTCCTGGATCATTGGCAAAATCGTTTGAATTGTCTCCATCTTGAATGATGGAACTCTTAGAAATTTGTTTAGACACTTGAGGTCCAAAAAGGGTCTGAACGTTCCCTCTTTTTTGGGGACCACAAATAGGTTTGAGTAAAACCCCTGTCCCTGTTCCAATTTTGCAACAGTACAGATTACTCCCATAGTAAAAAGGTATTTTACACAGCGTAAGAACGCCTCTCTCTTTATCTGGTTTGCAGATAATTTTGAAAGATGAAATCTCCCTCTTGGGAGAAAATCCTTGAATTCCAATTGATTACCGTTGGTCACTATTTCTAGTGCCCAGGAATCCTGAACATCACTTGCCCAAGCCTGAGCAAAGAAAGAAAGTCTGCCCCCTACTAGATCCGGTCCTGGATCAGGGGCCACCCCTTCATGCTGCTTTGTGGAAGAAGAAGAAGCGGGGGTCCTCCTTTAAAGTTCTGAAAGGAACAAAAATTATTCTGTTTACCCTCATTTTAACCGACCTATCCTGTGGTAGGGCATGGCCCTTACCTCCTGTAATATCAGAAATGATCTCCTTCAATTCTGGCCCAAAAAGGGTCTTACCTTTAAAGGGAATAGCTAAAAGCTTATGTTTTGATGACACATAAGCAGACCAAGATTTGAGCCACAATGCTCTACGTGCTAAAATAACAAATCCTGCATTTTTTGCCACTAATTTAGCAATTTGAAAAGCGGCATCAGTAATAAAAGAATTAGCTAGCTTAAGAGCATTAATTCTATCTAGAATGTCATCTAATGGAGTCTCGACCTTAAGAGACTCTTCTAGAGCCTCAAACCAAAAAGCTGCTGCAGTAGTTGCTGGAACAATACAAGCCCTAGGTTGTAAAAGAAATCCCTGATTAACAAATAATTTCTTTAGTAGACCCTCTAATTTCTTATCCATAGGATCCTTGAAAGCACAACTATCCTCAATGGGTATAGTAGTACCCTTAGCTAGGGAAGATATAGCTCCCTCTACTTTAGGGACCGCTTGCCATGAGTCCCAAATGGTATCTGATATAGGAAACATTTTCTTAAAATTAGGAGAGGGAGAAAACGTTATACCTGGTCTATCCCATTGCTTACTAATAATTTCCGAAATTCTCTTAGGAACCGGAAAAACATCAGTGTAAGTAGGAACTTCCAAATATTTATCCATTTTACACAATTTCTCTGGAGGAATCACAATAGGATCACAATCATCCAGAGTCGCTAAAACCTCCCTAAGCAATAGGCAGAGGTGTTCAAGCTTAAATTTAAATGACATAGCATCCGAATCTGTCTGAGGCAAAACATTCCCTGAATCAGTAATTTCACCCTCAGACAGTAATTCCCTGATCCCCAACTCAGAGCACTGTAAGGAAACATCCGAAATAGCTAATAAAGCATCAGAGGATTCAGTATTTACATTAATACTTGACCTACTGCGTTTACCCTGCAACACTGGTAATTTAGACAATACCTCTGTAAGGGTAGTTACTGCACCCAGAAGCAAGGGCAGAAATAAGGCTTTAGAAGTACTTATATCAACATGTAGTCAAAAGATATATAAAAAATACACTCTGCACCTCGCCACAGCTCTGCTGCCTACCTGCCCCCAGGGTACTTCGAATCAAGTTTCCAACCCTTCAGACCAGCTACACAGTCCAGGAGAGTTAATATAACCCTCAAGCATAAAACCAATAAGTTTTAAGTGCCAAAAATAAAAAACATAAAACATCGTTTTTTATATTGTCTCCCATGTCACATAATGCCCAAATATCAACTAATGATAAATATAAAATAGGGACTCCAGTAACACCCCTCTTATTAAAATAGGTTTAACTGCTTACCCCATTCCCATACAGGGAAATAATGCCAACCAGTTCTGATACACCAAGTCTCCTCAGAAAAAAAGGCTGCACATACCTTAATGCTGCTTGTAGCATGAAACCGGTCTCCACACTGAAGATGTCTCATGGTTACCTTCAGAAGTCTTGTGGGAACCAGCGTGGATCTTAGTTACAAATGCTAAGATTATCAAACCTCAGGGCAGAAATCTTCTTCCATACCCCCCTGAGGAAAATAGTACGCACTGGTACCATTTAAAATAAAAAAACTTCTTGATTGAAGAAACTAAAACTAACACCTCACTTTACCATGTCTTCCTAGTATAACACAGGCAAAGAGAATGACTGGGGGTGGAGGGGAAGGGGAGGGGCTATATATACAGCTCTGCTGTGGTGCTCTTTGCCACTTCCTGTTAGCAGGAGGTTAATATCCCACAAGTAAGGATGAAATCCGTGGACTCGTCATATCTTTGTAAAAGAAAAAAGACTAAACCCCAGGTAAGAAAAATATTTCTTAAAATGTTTATTTTCCCCAAATATGAAACTGATAGTCTGCAGAAGGAAATACATGAACCGGACTCATGGCAAATATAAGTACAATACATATATTTAGAACTTTATATAAATGCATAAAGTGCCTAAACATAGCTGGTGTGTCTTAAGTAATAAAAAACATACTTACCGAAAGACACCCATCCACATATAGATAGCCAAACCAGTACTGAAACAGTTATCAGTAGAGGTAATGGTATATGAGAGTATATCGTCAATCTGAAAAGGGAGGTAGGAGATGAATCTCTACGACCGATAACAGAGAACCTATGAAATAAACCCCGTTAAGGAAATCATTGCATTCAATAGGTGATACTCCCTTCACATCCCTCTGACATTCGCTGTACTCTTAGAGGAATCGGGCTTCAACAATGCTGAGAAGCGCATGTCAACGTAGAAATCTTAGCACAAACTTTACTTCACCACCTCCATAGGAGGCAAAGTTTGTAAAATTGAATTGTGGGTGTGGTGAGGAGTGTATTTATAGGCATTTTGAGGTTTGGGAAACTTTGCCCCTCCTGGAAGGATTGTATATACCATATGTCACTAGCTCATGGACTCTTGCCAATTACATGAAAGAAATTTATTATTTTCTTAAACAACCTGTAATGTTTTTCTTTGCTATGAATTCACTGGTTTATATATCTATATATATCAAAAAACATAATTTATGTAAGAACATACCTGATAAATTCATTTCTTTCATATTAGCAAGAGTCCATGAGCTAGTGACGTATGAGATATACATTCCTACCAGGAGGGGCAAAGTTTCCCAAACCTCAAAATGCCTATAAATACACCCCTCACCACACCCACAATTCAGTTTAACGAATAGCCAAGAAGTGGGGTGATAAGAAAAAAGTGCGAAAGCATATAAAATAAGGAATTGGAATAATTGTGCTTTATACAAAAAAATCATAACCACCCCAAAAAAAGGGCTGGCCTCATGGACTCTTGCTAATATGAAAGAAATGAATTTATCAGGTAAGTTCTTACATAAATTATGTTTTCTTTCATGTAATTAGCAAGAGTCCATGAGCTAGTGACGTATGGGATAATGATTACCCAAGATGTGGATCTTTCAACACAAGAGTCACTAGAGAGGGAGGGATAAAATAAAGACAGCCAATTCCTGCTGAAAATAATCCACACCCAAAATAAAGTTTAACGAAAAACATAAGCAGAAGATTCAAACTGAAACCGCTGCCTGAAGTACTTTTCTACCAAAAACTGCTTCAGAAGAAGAAAATACATCAAAATGGTAGAATTTAGTAAAAGTATGCAAAGAGGACCAAGTTGCTGCTTTGCAAATCTGATCAACCGAAGCTTCATTCCTAAACGCCCAGGAAGTAGAAACTGACCTAGAAGAATGAGCTGTAATTCTCTGAGGCGGAGTTTTACCCGACTCAACATAGGCAAGATGAATTAAAGATTTCAACCAAGATGCCAAAGAAATGGCAGAAGCTTTCTGGCCTTTTCTAGAACCGGAAAAGATAACAAATAGACTAAAAGTCTTTCTGAAAGATTTAGTAGCTTCAACATAATATTTCAAAGCTCTAACAACATCCAAAGAATGCAACGATTTCTCCTTAGAATTCTTAGGATTAGGACATAATGAAGGAACCACAATTTCTCTACTAATGTTGTTGGAATTCACAACTTTAGGTAAAAATTCAAAAGAAGTTCGCAACACCGCCTTATCCTGATGAAAAATCAGAAAAGGAGACTCACAAGAAAGAGCAGATAATTCAGAAACTCTTCTGGCAGAAGAGATGGCCAAAAGGAACAAAACTTTCCAAGAAAGTAATTTAATGTCCAATGAATGCATAGGTTCAAACGGAGGAGCTTGAAGAGCCCCCAGAACCAAATTCAAACTCCAAGGAGGAGAAATTGACTTAATGAGCAGAAAGAGCAGAGATTTGTCCTTTCAAAGAACTTGCGGATAAACCTTTATCTAAACCATCCTGAAGAAACTGTAAAATTCTCGGAATTCTAAAAGAATGCCAAGAAAAATGATGAGAAATACACCAAGAAATATAAGTCTTCCAGACTCTATAATATATCTCTCTAGATACAGATTTACGAGCCTGTAACATAGTATTAATCACAGAGTCAGAGAAACCTCTGTTTTCAGATCCTGATGGAAAAAAGGACCTTGAGACAGAAGGTCTGGTCTTAACGGAAGAGTCCACGGTTGGCAATAGGCCATCCGGACAAGATCCGCATACCAAAACCTGTGAGACCATGCCGGAGCTACCAGCAGAACAAACGAGCATTCCTTCAGAATCTTGGAGATTACTCTTGGAAGAAGAACTAGAGGCGGAAAGATATAGGCAGGATGATACTTCCAAGGAAGTGATAATGCATCCACTGCCTCCGCCTGAGGATCCCGGAATCTGGACAGATACCTGGGAAGTTTCTTGTTTAGATGAGACGCCATCAGATCTATTTCTGGAAGTTCCCACATTTGAACAATCTGAAGAAATACCTCTGGGTGAAGAGACCATTCGCCCGGATGCAACGTTTGGCGACTGAGATAATCCGCTTCCCAATTGTCTATACCTGGGATATGAACCGCAGAGATTAGACAGGAGCTGGATTCCGCCCAAACCAAAATTCGAGATACTTCTTTCATAGCCAGAGGACTGTGAGTCCCTCCTTGATGATTGATGTATGCCACAGTTGTGACATTGTCTGTCTGAAAACAAATGAACGATTCTCTCTTCAGAAGAGGCCAAAACTGAAGAGCTCTGAAAATTGCACGGAGTTCTAAAATATTGATCGGTAATCTCACCTCCTGAGATTCCCAAACTCCTTGTGCCGTCAGAGATCCCCACACAGCTCCCCAACCTGTGAGACTTGCATCTGTTGAAACTACAGTCCAGGTCGGAAGCACAAAAGAAGCCCCCTGAATTAAACGATGGTGATCTGTCCACCACGTTAGAGAGTGTCGAACAATCGGTTTTAAAGATATTAATTGAGATATCTTTGTGTAATCCTTGCACCATTGATTCAGCATACAGAGCTGAAGAGGTCGCATGTGAAAACGAGCAAAGGGGATCGCGTCCGATGCAGCAGTCATAAGACCTAGAATTTCCATGCATAAGGCTACCGAAGGGAATGATTGTGACTGAAGGTTTCGACAAGCTGTAATTAATTTTAGACGTCTCTTGTCTGTTAAAGACAGAGTCATGGACACTGAATCCATCTGGAAACCCAGAAAGGTTACCCTTGTCTGAGGAATCAATGAACTTTTTGGTAAATTGATCCTCCAACCATGATCTTGAAGAAACAACACAAGTCGATTCGTATGAGATTCTGCTAAATGTAAAGACTGAGCAAGTACCAAGATATCGTCCAAATAAGGAAATACCACAATACCCTGTTCTCTGATTACAGACAGAAGGGCACCGAGAACCTTTGTAAAAATTCTTGGAGCTGTAGCTATGCCAAACGGCAGAGCCACAAACTGGTAATGCTTGTCCAGAAAAGAGAATCTCAGGAACTGATAATGATCTGGATGAATCGGAATATGCAGATATGCATCCTGTAAATCTATTGTGGACATATAATTCCCTTGCTGAACAAAAAGCAAGATAGTCCTTACAGTTACCATCTTGAACGTTGGTATTCTTACATAACGATTCAATATTTTTAGATCCAGAACTGGTCTGAAGGAATTCTCCTTCTTTGGTAAAATGAAGAGATTTGAATAAAACCCCATCCCCTGTTCCGGAACTGGAACTGGCATAATTACTCCAGTCAACTCTAGATCTGAAACACAATTCAGAAATGCTTGAGCTTTTACTGGATTTACTGGGACACGGGAAAGAAAAAATCTCTTTGCAGGAGGTCTCATCTTGAAACCAATTCTGTACCCTTCTCAAACAATGTTCTGAATCCAAAGATTGTGAACAGAATTGATCCAAATTTCCTTGTAAAAACGTAACCTGCCCCCTACCAGCTGAGCTGGAATGAGGGCCGCACCTTCATGTGGACTTAGAAGCAGGCTTTGCCTTTCTAGCTGGCTTGGATTTATTCCAGACTGGAGATGGTTTCCAAACTGAAACTGCTCCTGAGGATGAAGGATCAGGCTTTTGTTCTTTGTTGAAACGAAAGGAACGAAAACGATTATTAGCCCTGTTTTTACCTTTAGATTTTTTATCCTGTGGTAAAAAAGTTCCTTTCCCACCAGTAACAGTTGAAATAATAGAATCCAACTGAGAACCAAATAATTTGTTACCCTGGAAAGAAATAGAAAGTAGAGTTGATTTAGAAGCCATATCAGCATTCCAAGTTTTAAGCCATAAAGCTCTTCTAGCTAAAATAGCTAGAGACATAAACCTGACATCAACTCTGATAATATCAAAAATGGCATCACAGATAAAATTATTAGCATGCTGAAGAAGAATAATAATATCATGAGAATCATGATGTGTTACTTGTTGCGCTAAAGTTTCCAACCAAAAAGTTGAAGCTGCAGCAACATCAGCCAAAGATATAGCAGGTCTAAGAAGATTACCTGAACACAGATAAGCTTTTCTTAGAAAGGATTCAATTTTCCTATCTAAAGGATCCTTAAACGAAGTACCATCTGACGTAGGAATAGTAGTACGTTTAGCAAGGGTAGAAATAGCCCCATCAACTTTAGGGATTTTGTCCCAAAATTCTAATCTGTCAGACGGCACAGGATATAATTGCTTGAAACGTTTAGAAGGAGTAAATGAATTACCCAATTTATCCCATTCTTTGGAAATTACTGCAGAAATAGCATTAGGAACAGGAAAAACTTCTGGAATAACCACAGGAGCTTTAAATACCTTATCCAAACGTTTAGAATTAGTATCAAGAGGACCAGAATCCTCTATTTCTAAAGCAATTAGTACTTCTTTAAGTAAAGAACGAATAAATTCCATTTTAAATAAATATGAAGATTTATCAGCATCAACCTCTGAGACAGAATCCTCTGAACCAGAAGAGTCATCAGAATCAGAATGATGATGTTCATTTAAAAATTCATCTGTAGGGAGAGAAGTTTTAAAAGATTTTTTATGTTTACTAGAAGGAGAAATAACAGACATAGCCTTCTTTATGGATTCAGAAACAAAATCTCTTATGTTATCAGGAACATTCTGCACCTTAGATGTTGAGGGAACTGCAACAGGCAATGGTACATTACTAAAGGAAATATTATCTGCTTTAACAAGTTTGTCATGACAATCAATACAAACAACAGCCGGAGGAATAGCTACCAAAAGTTTACAGCAGATACACTTAGCTTTGGTAGATCCAGCACTAGACAGCGATTTTCCTGTAGTATCTTCTGACTCAGATGCAACGTGAGACATCTTGCAATATGTAAGAGAAAAAACAACATATAAAGCAAAATTGATCAAATTCCTTAAATGACAGTTTCAGGAATGGGAAAGAATGCCAAAGAACAAGCTTCTAGCAACCAGAAGCAATAAAAAATGAGACTTAAATAATGTGGAGATAAAAGCGACGCCCATATTTTTTAGCGCCAAATCAGACGCCCACATTATTTGGCGCCTAAATGCTTTTGGCGCCAAAATGACGACACATCCGGAACGCCGACATCTTTGGCGCAAAATAACGTCAAAAAAATGACGCAACTTCCGGCAACGGAAAAGAATTTTTGCGCCAAAAAAGTCTGCGCCAAGAATGACGCAATAAAATGAAGCATTTTCAGCCCCCGCGAGCCTAACAGCCCACAGGGAAAAAAGTCAAATTTTTGAAGGTAAGAAAAAATGATTAAATCAAATGCATTATCCCAAATATGAAACTGACTGTCTGAAAAATAAGGAAAGTTGAACATTCTGAGTCAAGGCAAATAAATGTTTGAATACATATATTTAGAACTTTATAAACAAAGTGCCCAACCATAGCTTAGAGTGTCACAGAAAATAAGATTTACTTAGCCCAGGACACTCATCTACATGTTTGTAGAAAGCCAAACCAGTACTGAAACGAGAATCAGCAGAGGTAATGGTATATATAAGAGTATATCGTCGATCTGAAAAGGGAGGTAAGAGATGAATCTCTACGACCGATAACAGAGAACCTATGAAATAGACCCCTTAGAAGGAGATCACTGCATTCAAATAGGCAATACTCTCCTCACATCCCTCTGACATTCACTGCACGCTGAGAGGAAAACCGGGCTCCAACTTGCTGCGGAGCGCATATAAACGTAGAATCTAGCACAAACTTACTTCACCACCTCCATCGGAGGCAAAGTTTGTAAAACTTAATTGTGGGTGTGGTGAGCGGTGTATTTATAGGCATTTTGAGGTTTGGGAAACTTTGCCCCTCCTGGTAGGAATGTATATCTCATACGTCACTAGCTCATGGACTCTTGCTAATTACATGAAAGAAACATAATTTATGTAAGAACTTACCTGATAAATTCATTTCTTTCATATTGGCAAGAGTCCATGAGCTAGTGACGTATGGGATATACATTCCTAACAGGAGGGGTAAAGTTTCCCAAACCTCAAAATGCCTATAAATACACCCCTCACCACACCCACAATTCAGTTTAACGAATAGCCAAGAAGTGGGGTAATAAGAAAGGATCGAAAGCATCAACAAGGAATTGGAATAATTGTGCTTTATACAAAAAAATCATAACCACCACAAAAAAGGGTGGGTCTCATGGACTCTTGCCAATATGAAAGAAATGAATTTATCAGGTAAGTTCTTACATAAATTATGTTTTCTTTCATGTAATTGGCAAGAGTCCATGAGCTAGTGACGTATGGGATAGCAAATACCCAAGATATGGAACTCCACGCAAGAGAGGGATAAAATAAAGACAGCCAATTCCGCTGAAAAAACAATCCACAACCCAAATCAAAAGTTTTAATCTTTATAATGAAAAAAACTGAAATTATAAGCAGAAGAATCAGACTGAAACAGCTGCCTGAAGTACTTTTCTACCAAAAACGGCTTCTGAAGCAAAAAAAAACATCAAAATGGTAGAATTTAGTAAAAGTATGCAAAGAAGAGCAAGTTGCTGCTTTGCAAATCTGATCAACAGAAGCTTCATTCTTAAAAGCCCAGGAAGTAGAAACTGACCTAGTAGAATGAGCCATAATCCTTTGAGGCGGGGATTTACCCGACTCCACATAAGCATGATGAATCAAAAGCTATAACCAAAACGCCAAAGAAATGGCAGAAGCCTTCTGATCTTTCCTAAAACCAGAAAAGATAACAAATAGACTAGAAGTCTTACTGAAATCTTAGTAGCTTCAACATAATATTTCAAAACTCTGACCACATCCAAAGAATGTAAGGATATTTCCAAAGAATTCTTAGGATTTAGGACACAAGGAAGGAACAATAATTCCTCTATTAATGTTGTTAGAATTCACAACTTGAGGGAAAAATTAAAATAAAGACAACAAAAACTGCCTTATCCTGATGAAAAATCAGAAAAGGAGACTCACAAGAAAGAGCAGATAATTCAAAAACTCTTCTAGCAGAAGAGATGGCCAAAAGGAACAATACTTTCCATGAAAGTAATTTAATGTCCAAAGAATGCATATGCTCAAACGGAAGAGCCTGTTAAGCCCTGAGAACCAAATTAAGACTCCAAGGAGGAGAAATTGGCTTAATGACCGGCTTGATACGAACCAAAGCCTGAACAAAACAATGAATATCAGAAAGATTAGCAATTTTTTCTGTGAAACAGCACAGAAAGAGCAGAGATTTGTCCTTCAAGGAACTTGCAGACAAAACCTTATGAAGAAACTATAAAAACCTAGGAATTCTAAAAGAATGCCAAGAGAAAATATGAGAAGAGCATCATAAGATGTAAGTCTTCCGAACTCGATAATAAATCTTTCTAGACACAGATTTACGACCCTGCAACATAGTATTAATCACTGAGTCAGAGAAACCTCTATGACTAAGCATTTTAATTTCCATACCATCAAATTTAATAATTTGATTTCCTGACGGAAAAAAATGAATCTTAAGGTCTGGCCTAAATGGAAGTGACCAAGGTTGGCAACTGGACATCCGAACAAGAACCATATACCAAAACCTGAGCGGCCATGCTGGAGCCACCAGCAGCACAAACGATTGAACCATGATGATTTTGAAAAATCACTCTTAAAAAGAAGAACCAGAAGGAGCAAAAATATAGGCAGATTGATAACTCCAAGGAAGTGTCAATGCATACACTGCTTCCGCCTGAGGATCCCCGGACCTGAATAGGTACCTGGGAAGTTTTCTTGTTTAGATGAGATGCCATCAGAACTATTACTGGAAACCCTCACATCTGAACAATTTGAAAAAACACATCTGGGTAAAGAGACCATTCTCCCGGATGTAAAGCTTAAATGACAGAGATAATCCGCTTCCCAATTGTCTAAACCTGGGATATGGACTGCAGAAATTAGACAGGAGCTGGATTTAACCCAAGCAAGTATCCGAGATACTTCTTTCACAGCCTAAGGACTGAGAGTCCAACCCTGATGATTGACATACGCCACAGTTGTGACATTGTCGGTCTGAAAAACAATAATGTCTCTCTCTTCAAAAAGAAGCCAAAACTGACGAACTCTGAGAATGCACGGAGTTCCAAAATATTGAATGGTAATCTCGCCTCCTGAGATTTCCAAACCCCTTGTGCTGACAGAGATCCCCAGACAGCCTCCCAACCTAAAAGACTCGCATCTGTAGTGATCAAGGTCCAGGTTGGATAAATCGAAGAGACCCATAGAACTATATGATGGTGATCTAACCACCAAGACAAAGATAGTTGAACATTGGAATTCAAAGATATTAAAAATGATATCCTAGAATCCCTGCACCATTAATTCAGCATAAAAAACTGGAAAGGTTTCATATGAAAATGAGCAAAGGGAATCGAATCCAATGCTGCAGCCATGAGACCTAAAACTTCCATGCATAAAGCTACTGAAGGAAATAATAGAGACTGAAGTTTCCGACAAACTGAACCCAATATAATTGTCTCCTGTCTGTTAGAGACAAAGACATTGACACAATCTATCTGGAAACCTAAAAAAGGTGACCCTTGTCTGAGCAACCAAAGATCTTTTGATAAAAAGATCCTCCAACCATGTCTTAGAAGAAACAACAAAAGTTGAATCGTATGAGATTCTGGAGAACGAAAAGACTGAGCCAGTACCACGAGATCGACCAAATAAGGAAACACTGAGAACCTTGAAAAGATTCTCAGAGCTGTCGCTAGACCAGAAGGAAAAGCAACAAATTGGTAATGCTTGTCAAAAAAAGAGAATCTCAGAAAATGAAAATAATCTGAATGAAAACAGAAGAAGAAGATATGCATCTATTGTATCTATTGTAAACAAATAATGCCCTTACTGACCAAAAAGGCAGAATAGACCATATAAACACCATTCTGAAAGACGGAACTCTTATATGTCAAATCAAAAAGATTTTCTATCTTTGTGACAATGAATAATTTTGAATAAAACCCCAAACCCTGTTCCTGAAATGGAACTGGTATGAATACCCCAGATAACTCCAGGTCTGAGCAGTGCCTTGAGACCCCAACAGGTAACCAGCCACGCCTCACAAGTACCCAACACATACAGGTCTGAAACATCCTTCAGAAAAGTGTGAGGCTTTACTGGAATAGCTGGAATATGCTAGAGAGAAAAAAACTTCTCACAGGCGGTTTTACTCTGAATCCTATTTAGTACCCCAATCTAAGAAGTTTGGACCGAATTGAACCAAACAAATTTAAAAAAAAAGTCTTAACTTGCCCCTTACCAGCTAAGCTGGAATAAAAAAACGCACCTACATGCAAATTTGGGGGGCTGACTTTGATCTTTTAAATAGCTTAAATTCATTCCATGTTGAAGAAAGCTTCCAATTATAAACATGTTACTTGGGGAAGAATTAGGATTCCGTTCCTTATTAAGAACAAACTAATATAAGCTTAAGATTTACTCTTAGAACTCAATCTTGAAGCAACAAAAAACTCCCTTCCCCAGAGTAACAGTTTGAAAAAATTGAAACCAATTGTGAACCAAATAATGGATTACCTTGGAAAAAAAGAAATATGGATTTTAGAAATCAAATTAGCATTCCAAGATTAAGTCACAAAGTTCTTCTAGCTAAAAATAGCTAAAGACATAGATTTAACCTTAATTGTGAAAATATAAAAAAAATGACGACACAAATGAAATTATTAGCATGTTGATCAACTTAACAATGCTAAAACAAATCATAATCCGATACTTGTTGCACTAATGTATCCAACCAGAAAGTTGAAGCATTTGCAACATCAGCCAAATAAATTGCAGGCCTAAGAAAAGGACCTGAAAAAAAATATTTTTGCTTAAATAAGATACAAGTTTCCCATCTGAAGGAAAAAAAATAAATACTATTTTCTATAGGAATAGTAGTATGTTTAGCAAGAGTAGAGAAAGCCCCATTAACTTTGGGGATCATTCCTCAAAATTTTTAAACTAACTGCCGGCAAAGGATACAATTTAAAAACCTTAAAGAAGGAATAAAAGAAGTCCCAGGCCTATTCCATTCCCTACTAGTATCATGAACTGGGAAAAAAAACCTCTGAAGAAACCACAGGAGGTTAATGAGCAGAATTTAAATGTTAGCTAGTCTTAAATCAAAAGAACTAGACTCCTCAATATCCAATATAATCAACACATTTACAACAACGAATGTACTCTATTAAAAAATAAAAAAGTAGATTTGTTAGTTTCAAATATCTGATGAAGTATATTCTAAATGAGAAAAAACATCATCAGAGAAGGATAATTTAGTATGTTGTCGGTCATTTGAAAATTCATCAACTAAATGAGAAGTTTAAAAAAGACCTATAAATTTTATTAGAAGGCGGGATGTCAGACAAAGCCTTTAGGATAGAATCAGAAAAACATTCTCATAGATTCCTAGGTATATCTTGTACATTAGATGTAAAAAGAATAGCAATAGATAATGCATAAATACTAATGGACTCTGCATGTAAAAGTTTATCATGATAAATTATTACAAACCATAGCTAAAGATAAAATTCACAACATTAAAATAAATGAACTTAGCTTTGGTAGGACTGATATCAGTCATCAGGAATCCAACAGTATTTTCTGATACAGGAACAGTTTTTGGAATATCTTGCAATATGTAATAGAAAAACAACATATAAAGCAAAATTATCAAATTCCTTAAATGACAGTTTCAGGAATGGGAAAAAATGCAAACAGAACAAGCTTCTAGAAACCAGAAGCAACTAAAAAGAGAGACTTAAATAATGTAAAAAAACTGGCGCCAAGTATGACGCCCACATATTTTTTGGCACCAAAAATGTCTGTAACAAACACGAGAGTCAAAAATGACACAACTACGTGAAAACTTCCGGCGTCAACTACGACGCCGGAAATGACGTCATTGACGTAAAACAAACGTCAATCTCGCGCCAAAAATGACGCAATAAATTCTAGCATTTTTTGCATGTGCGAGCCTAACAGCCCGCAGTTTAAAGGGAAAAAGTCAATTGAAAATTTTAGGTAAGAAAAATATTTAATTCATATGCATTTTCCCAAAAAATGAAACTGACAGTCTGAAAGAAGGAAAATAAACTGATTGACCTGAATCATGGCAAATATAAGTATAAAACATATATTTAGAACTTTACATATAAAGTGCCAAACCATAGCTGAGAGTGTCATAAAAAATAAGACTTACTTACCCAAAGACACTCATCTACATAAAGTAGATAGCCAAACCAGTACTGAAACAAGAATCAGTAGAGGTAATGGTATATAAAAGTATATCGTCGATCTGAAAAGGGAGGTAGGAGAAGAAATCTCTACGACCGATAACAGAGAACCTATGAAATAGATCCCCTAGAGGAAGACCATGGAATTCAAATAGGCAATACTCTATTCACATCCCTCTGACATTCACTGCACTCAGAGGAAAACCGGGCTTCAGCCTGCTGTGAAGCGCATATCAACGAAGAAATCTAGCACAAACTTACTTCACCACCTCCATGGGAGGCAAAGTTTGTAAAACTGAATTGTGGGTGTGGTGAGGTTTATAGGCATTTTGAGGTTTGGGAAACTTTGCACCTCCTGGTAGGAATGTATATCCCATACGTCACTAGCTCATGGACTCTTGCCAATTACATGAAAGAAATTATTGTTCCTACTTATCTCTAAGATTTGTGTAATATCATTTTCAAAATAAATGGGGGAAAAAAAGTTGTACAAGAAAATTGTTCTTTATCCTGTCACAAAAAAAATGAGAAAGATTACAGAATTTAGTAGGACAACTTCTTGAAAGAATTCAAAGATAAAGTCAGGGGAGATACTTGATTGAGAACTGAATTTATTAGAATTAACTCAAGAATCTTTCATATAAATGGTTATTATGACATCCAAATAATAATATACTTCCTAAAAATGTCCAGTGGCACAGGGGATATAGATAAGGTTGCAGGATAGCTTCTATTTGCTGGTTTCCCCTCTATTTTAGTTTTTGCCACCCCAAAGCTAACATTTTTATTTTTGCTTTTTCCAGGGGCCACAAACGCTATGGCGCACATTCTTAGTTCTACTTTTTTCCAGAGGCCGCAAAGACTAGTTCATGAGGCCCTTGGGCCACCAGTTGGCCTTCCCTTCTGTAGATTGTTGAACATCTGCATAGTGAAAACACAGAGTGTTTTTTTTAAATAATATCCAAAAAGCTTAATAAAATACATTGCTGAAACAGTCTTTAAAGACTTAAAGCGTCACAAATGATTTCTGCCCTTAGAATCAAATGATTACTGCATTATAGTAGACAGACCTTGAGCAAGTCTGGCTAGCAATAGAAGAGTGTGGATAAAAGATTCCCATAAGGTTCATTTACTGTCTGAGTACTGAGAAAAATGGCAGGTACAATGATTTTAAAGGGACACGAAAACCCACAATTTTCTTTCATGATTCATATAGAGCATTCAATTTTAACAAACTTTTCAATTTATTTCTATTGTCTAATTTGCTTCTTTCTTTTAGTATCCTTTGGGCACTGGACTAGCAATGCACTACAAGCGGCTAGCTGCTGACTGGGGGCTGCAGATATATGTCTCTTGTCATTGGCTCACATGTGTTAAGCTAGCTCCCAATAGTGCATTGCTGCTCTATCAGCAAACAAAGCAAAGAAAATGAAGCAAGCATGATTAAAAAAAAAAAAAAGAAGTAAATTTTAAAGCCGTTTAAAAATGTATGCTCTATCTGAATCTTGAAAGAAATAATTTGGGTTGTGAGTCCCTTTAATAAATGTTCTTTGTGATTATTGAAGTTAATGTTTATCTTTTTCGTAAATCAAATTCCCAATACCAGCCATAGAGAACCAGACATAAAATATTGTTAAAGGGAAAATCGAGGAGGGTTCCACAAGATGGGAGCCAGTCTGGAGAAGTCCTGTAAACTGGAGTGTGAGGAGGTAACAAGAGAGGAGGAGAGTAGGAGGTCATGAGCAGAGCAAAGGGGACGGGAGGGAGAGTATCTGGAGACAAGGTCTGAGATATAGGGGGGAGCAGTGCAGTTGAGGGCTTTGTATGTCAGAGTGAGAATTTTGTGTTTAAGCCTGGGGGCAAGAGGAAGCCAGTGAAGGGAAGATGGCAGAGGCAGGTGGGGAGACCAGAGAGGACAGAGTTGCAGTAATCGAGGCGGGAAAGGATGAGAGAGTGGATTAAAATCTTACTTGTGTCTTGTGTAAGGAAATGTCTAATTTTAGAGATGTTCACTATATACCCCTTTAGAACATGTTCCTGACACCAAACTGGCTGAATGTCACAGAACATGACACAAGGATAGGAGGAATCTTTAACAATCAATGGCTGTATTCAGCATTTAAGAAAGACAGCAAACAATATGCAGGAATAATAAATGCAAGGTATAGGATACACAGTGTTATCTATATTTAGCCATAAGAGAAAATGCAAACAGGTCTGCTACCACAAAACCTAAAATAGTAGACAATGTTTTAGTGGGGGAGGTTGATGGGGATAAGGCTGTTAATCGTTTAGATACTGTTTTTAAGCCTATGGCTACATTTCCAGATATGTTTCCTATCCCTAATGCAGTCTTTGAGATTATTTCCAGAGACTGGGCTTAGCCAGGTATTCCTTTTAATTCTTCTGCAAGGTTTAAATAAATGTATCCGTTATTGGCTTTTAAGATTGAGCTTTGGGAAAACTATACCCAATACCCAAAGTGGATGGAGCTATTTCTACTGGCTAAACATACTATTATTCCGTTGGAAGATAGTTTTTCCTTTAAATACCTTTTAAATAGGTGGTTAGAATCCTTCCATAGGCGTCTTTTCAGTAGGCAGGTTGTCTTTTTAGACCAGCAGTTTTTATTGCTGATGTGGCTAAAATGAATAGTGTTTCTGAGCAGTTTTCTGCCGATACTGCTAATGAAGTTTCTTTTTTAAACTTTTTGGAGCTGCTCAAATGTGCTAATATTTTCATTTGTGATGGTGTTTTTGATATCGCTAAAATGCTTTATAATGCTAAAAGTATGTGTTTCACAGTTCTCTCTAGAAGAGCTTTATGGTTAAAGTATTTGGCCTCTATTTATCAAGCTGTCTACTTACCTGCATTTGACGGCCCCAATACGCTCGCCTAAGTTCGCCTAACATCGGTGCCGCGGACCAGAATACGCTCTCCAAAATTATCAAGAAAGCTGTCAAAAAGCCACGCACCAAGTACGGAGCGATGAGCAGCGGGCTGTTGTTAACTAACAGTCATCAATCTCGCTGCTCTTCGGACAAGGGCGCCTCCTCGTGTGATACAGTTTGGACAAATGTAAAAAAAGTGAACACAGATTTTATACTCACAAGTAAAGCAGCACTCTGTTGTGCTTATAGAGGCAGACTGGGAGTTCAGTGTGTCCCAGTTCACTGACCAAGGCAGTGCAGCAAATCACTCCAGGGTAGGTTTCAATCAAGCTCAGACTCTCAGCGAAGAGTTAAAATACCATAGTTTAATGGTGCAGTAAAATACAATATAAAATGTCACAAATGTGACCGTAACAATAAACAAGCAACGCGTTTCTCAGATCTCTGTCCGTTTCCTCAGGCTTCTCTTCAGGGGGTTAGTGTTAGGTTTTTTAAGGGGTGTTTGGGTGGGTTTTAGAGTAGGGTTGGGTGTGTGGGTGGTGGGTTTTAGAGTAGGGTTGGGTGTGTGGGTGTATGGGTGGTGGGTTTTAATGTTGGGGGGGTTGTATTTCTTTTTTTTCAGGTAAAAGAGCTGATTACTTTGGGGCAATGCCCCGCAAAAACATAATTTATGTAAGAACTTACCTGATAAATTCATTTTTCATATTGGCAAGAGTCCATGAGCTAGTGACATATGGGATATACAATCCTACCAGGAGGGGCAAAGTTTCCCAAACCTCAAAATGCCTATAAATACACCCCTCACCACACCCACAATTCAGTTTAACGAATAGCCAAGCAGTGGGGTGATAAAGAAAGGAGTAGAAAGCATCAACAAAGGAAATTTGGAAAAAATTGGGCTTTATACAAAAATCATAACCACCATAAAAAGGGTGGGCCTCATGGACTCTTGCAAATATGAAAGAAATTAATTTATCAGGTAAGTTCTTACATAAATTATGTTTTCTTTCATGTAATTGGCCATGAGCTAGTGACATATGGGATATCAATACCCAAGATGTGGAGTCTTCCACTCAAGAGTCACTAGAGAGGGAGGGAAAAAAATAAAAACAGCCATATACCGCTGAAAAAATTAATCCACAACCCCAAAAAATAAGTTTATTTTCATTTTTGAAAGAAAAAAACTTAAATCAAAAGCAGAAGAATCAAATTGAAACAGCTGCCTGAAGAACTTTTCTACCAAAAACTGCTTCCGAAGAAGCAAATACATAAAAACGGTAGAATTTAGTAAATGTATGCAAAGAGGACCAAGTCGCTGCTTTGCAAATCTAATCAACTGAAGCTTCATTCTTAAAAGCCCACGAAGTGGAGACTGAACCTGTAGAATGAGCTATAATTCTCTGAGGAGGAGCTTGACCCGACTACAAATAAGCTTGTAGAATCAAAAGCTTTAACCAAGAGGCCAAGGAAATAGCAGAGGCCTTCTGACCTTTCCTAGGACCAGAAAATATAACAAATAGACTAGAAGTCTTCCTGAAATCTTAAGTAGTTTCAACATAATATTTCAAAGCTCTTATCACATCCCAAGAATGTAAGGATCTTTCCAAAGGATTCTTAGGATTAGGACACAAGGAAGGGACAACAATTTCTCTACTAATGTTGTTAGAATTCACAACCTTAAGGAAAAACATAATTTATGTAAGAACTTACCTGATAAATTCATTTCTTTCATATTAGCAAGAGTCCATGAGCTAGTGACGTATGGGATATACATTCCTACCAGGAGGGGCAAAGTTTCCCAAACCTTAAAATGCCTATAAATACACCCCTCACCACACCCACAATTCAGTTTAACGAATAGCCAAGAAGTGGGGTGATAAAAAAGTGCGAAAGCATATAAAATAAGGAATTGGAATAATTGTGCTTTATACAAAAAAATCATAACCACCACAAAAAGGGTGGGCCTCATGGACTCTTGCTAATATGAAAGAAATGAATTTATCAGGTAAGTTCTTACATAAATTATGTTTTCTTTCATGTAATTAGCAAGAGTCCATGAGCTAGTGACGTATGGGATAATGATTACCCAAGATGTGGATCTTTCCACACAAGAGTCACTAGAGAGGGAGGGATGAAATAAAGACAGCCAATTCCTGCTGAAAATAATCCACACCCAAAATAAAGTTTAATAAAAAGCATAAGCAGAAGATTCAGACTGAAACCGCTGCCTGAAGTACTTTTCTACCAAAAATTGCTTCAGAAGAAGAAAATACATCAAAAAGGTAGAATTGAAAAAGTATGCAAAGAGGACCAAGTTGCTGCTTTGCAAATATGATCAACCGAAGCTTCATTCCTAAACGCCCAGGAAGTAGATACTGACCTGGTAGAATGAGCTGTAATCCTCTGAGGCGGAGTTTTACCCGACTCAACATAGGCAAGATGAATTAAAGATTTCAACCAAGATGCCAAAGAAATGGCAGAAGCTTTCTGGCCTTTTCTAGAACCGGAAAAGATAACAAATAGACTAGAAGTCTTTCGGAAAGACTTAGTAGCTTCAACGTAATATTTCAAAGCTCTAACAACATGCAAAGAATGCAATGCTTTCTCCTTAGAATTCTTAAGATTAGGACATAATGAAGGAACCACAATTTCTCTACTAATGTTGTTGGAATTCACAACTTTAGGTAAAAATTCAAAAGAAGTTCGCAACACCGCCTTATCCTGATGAAAAATCAGAAAAGGAGACTCACAAGAAAAGAGCAGATAATTCAGAAACTCTTCTGGCAGAAGAGATGGCCAAAAGGAACAAAACTTCCCAAGAAAGTAATTTAATGACCAATGAATGCATAGGTTCAAAGGGAGGAGCTTGAAGAGCTCCCAGAACCAAAATCAAACTCCAAGGAGGAAAAATTGACTTAATGACAGGTTTTATACGAACCAAAGCTTGTACAAAACAATGAATATCAGGAAGAATAGCAATCTTTCTGTGAAAAAGAACAGAAAGAGCAGAGATTTGTCCTTTGAAGGAACTTGCAGACAAACCCTTATCTAAACCATCCTGAAGAAACTGAAAAAAATTCTCGGCATTCTAAAAGAATGCCAAGAAAAATGATGAGAAAGACACCAAAAAATATAAGTCTTCCAGACTCTATAATATATCTCTCTAGATACAGATTTACGAGCCTGTAACATAGTATTAATCACAGAGTCAGAGAAATCTCTTTGACCAAGAATCAAGCGTTCAATCTCCATACCTATAAATTTAAGGATTTCAGATCCTGATGGAAAAAAGGACCTTGCGACAGAAAGTCTGGTCTAACGGAAGAGTCCATGGTTGGCAAGAGGCCATCCGGACAAGATCCGCATACCAAACCTGTGAGGCCATGCCGGAGCTACCAGCAGAACAAACGAGCATTCCTTCAGTATCTTGGAGATTACTCTTGGAAGAAGAACTAGAGGTGGAAAAATATAGGCAGGATGATACTTCCAAGGAAGTGAAAATGCATCCACTGCCTCCGCCTGAGGATCCCGGGATCTGGACAGATATCTGGGAAGTTTCTTGTTTAGATGAGACGCCATCAGATCTATTTCTGGAAGTTCCCACATTTGAACAATCTGAAGAAATACCTCTGGGTGAAGAGACCATTCGCCCGGATGGAACATTTGGCGGCTGAGATAATCCGCTTCCCAATTGCCTACACCTGGGATATAAACCGCAGAGATTAGACAGGAGCTGGATTCCGCCCAAACCAAAAAAATTTGAGATACTTCTTTCATAGCCAGAGGACTGTGAGTCCCTCCTTGATGATTGATGTATGCCACAGTTGTGACATTGTCTGTCTGAAAACAAATGAACGATTCTCTCTACAGAAGAGGCCAAAACTGAAGAGCTCTGAAAATTGCACGGAGTTCCAAAATATTGATCGGTAATCTCACCTCCTGAGATTCCCAAACTCCTTGTGCCGTCAGAGATCCCCACACAGCTCCCCAACCTGTGAGACTTGTATCTGTTGAAATTACAGTCCAGGTCGGAAGCACAAAAAGAAGCCCCCTAAATTAAACAATGGTGATCTGTCCACCACGTTAGAGAGTGTCGAACAATCGGTTTTTAAAGATATAAATTGAGATATCTTTGTGTAATCCTTGCACCATTGATTCAGCATACAGAGCTGAAGAGGTCGCATGTGAAAACGAGCAAAGGGGATCGCGTCCGATGCAGCAGTCATAAGACCTAGAATTTCCATGCATAAGGTTACCGAAGGGAATGATTGTGACTGAAGGTTTCGACAAGCTGAAATCAATTTTAGACGTCTTCTGTCTGTTAAAGACAGAGTCATGGACACTGAATCTATCTGGAAACCCAGAAAGGTTACCCTTGACTGAGGAATCAATGAACTTTTTGGTAAATTGATCCTCCAACCATGATCTTGAAGAAACAACACAAATCGATTTGCATGAGATTCTTCAAATGAGAAGACTGAGCAAATACCAAGATAATCGTCCAAATAAGGAAATACCAAAACCCCGTTCTCTGAATACAGAAAGAAGGGCACCGAGAATCTTTGAAAAAAATTCTTGGAACTGAGGCTAGGCCAAACGGTAGAGCCACAAAACTGGTAATGCTTGTCTAAAAAGAGAATCTCAGACACTAAAAATGATCTGGATGAATCGGAATATGCAGATACACATCCTGTAAATCTATTGTAGACATATAATGCCCTTACTAAACAAAAGGCAGAATAGTCCTACAGTAACCATCTTGAATGTTGGTATCCTTACATAACGATTCAATATTGATAGATCCGGAACTGGTCTGAAGGAATTGACCTTCTTTGGTACAATGAAGAGATAAAATAAAACCCTAGTCCCTGTTCCAGAACTGGAACTGGCATAATTACTCCAGCCAACTCTAGATCTGAAACACATTTCAGAAATGCTGAGCCTTGCTGTGTTAACTGGGACACGGGAAAGAAAAAAATCTCTTAGCAGGAGGCCTTAACTTGAAACCAATTCTGTACCATTCTGAAACAATGTTCTGAAACCAGAGATTGAGAACGGAATTGATCCAAATTCCTTTGAAGAAAACGTAATCTGCCCCATACCAGCTGAACTGGAAAAAAGGGCCGCACCTTCATGGGTACTTAGGAGCTGACTATAGGTTTCTATAAGGCTTGGATATATTCCAAACTGGAAAAAGTTTCCAAACTGATACCGCTCCTGAGGATGAAGGATCAGGCTTTTGTTCCTTATTATGAAAAAAAGAACGAAAAAATGATTAATACCCTGGACAGAAAGGGAAAAAAAAGTTGACTTAGAAGACATATCAGCATTCCAAGTTTAATCCATAAAGCTTTTCTAGCTAAAATAGCTAGAGACATATACCTGACATCAACACTAATGATATCAAAAGATGGTATCACCAATAAAATTATTAGCATGTTATAGAATAATAATAATGCTATAAAATTATGATCTGTTACTTGTTGTGCTAAAACTTCTAACCAAAAAGTTGAAGCTGCAGCAACATCCGGTAAAAATATAGCAGGTCTAAGAAGATTACCTGAACATAAGTAAACTTTTCTTAGAAAGGATTCAATTTTCTTATCTAAAGGATCCTTAAATTTAGTACTATCTGCCGTAGAAATAGTAGTACATTTTAGCAGGAATAGAGACAGCCCCAAACCTTAGGGATTTTGTCCCAAAAAACTCTAATCTGTCAGATGGCACAGGATATAATTGCTTAAACGTTTAGAAGGAGTAAAAGAATTACCCAAATTATTCCATTCCCTGGAATTACTTCAGAAAAAACATCAGGGAGATTAAACACTTCTGGAATAACTACAGGAGATTTAAAAACCCTATTTAAACGTTTGGATTCAGTATCAAGAGGACCAGAATCCTCTATATCTAAAGCAATTAATACTTCTTTAAAATAAAGAACGAATAAATTCCATCTTGAACAAATACAAAGATTTATCAGCATCAACCTCTGAGACAGAAACCTCTGAACCAGAAGAACCATTATCAGAATGATGATGTTCATTTAAAAATTCATCTGAAAAAAAGAGAAGTTTTAAAGGACTTTTATGTAAACTAGAAGGAGAAATAACAGACATAGCCTTCTAAATGGATTTAAAAAATAAAATCTCTTATGTTTATCAGGAACACTCTGAAATTTAGATGTTGACGGAACAGCAACAGGTAATATAACAGTACTAAAGGAAATTTTATCTGCATTAATAAGTTTGTCATGACATGCAATACAAACAACAGCTGGAGAAACAGATACCAAAAATTTATAGCAGATACACTTAGCTTGGTAGCTCCAGCCCCGGCAGTGATTTTCCTAAAGTATCTTCTGACTCAGTTGCAACGTGGAACATCTTGCAATATGTAATAGAAAAAACAACATATAAAGCAAAATTGAACAAAATCCTTAAATGACAGTTTCAGGAATGGGAAAAAAATGCCAGTGAACAAGCTTCTAGCAACCAGAAGCAATAAATAATGAGACTTAAATAATGTGGAGACAAAAGCGACGCCCATATTTTTTTAGCGCCAAACAAGACGCCCACATTATTTGGCGCCTAAATGCTTTTGGCGCCAAAAATGACGCCACATCCGGAACGCCGACATTTTTGGCGCAAAATAACGTCAAAAAAATGACGCAACTTCCGGCGACACGTATGACGCCGGAAACGGAAAAGAATTTTTGCGCCAAAAAAATCTGCGCCAAGAATGACGCAATAAAATGAAGCATTTTCAGCCCCCGCGAGCCTAACAGCCCACAGGGAAAAAAGAGTCAAATTTTTGAAAGGTAAGAAAAAATGATTAATTCAAATGCATTATCCCAAATATGAAACTGATTGTCTGAAAAATAAGGAAAGTTGAACATTCTGAGTCAAGGCAAATAAATGTTTGAATACATATATTTAGAACTTTATAAATAAAGTGCCCAACCATAGCTTAGAGTGTCACAGAAAATAAGATTTACTTACCCCAGGACACTCATCTACATGTTTGTAGAAAGCCAAACCAGTACTGAAACGAGAATCAGCAGAGGTAATGGTATATATAAGAGTATATCGTCGATCTGAAAAGGGAGGTAAGAGATGAATCTCTACGACCGATAACAGAGAACCTATGAAATAGACCCCGTAGAAGGAGATCACTGCATTCAAATAGGCAATACTCTCCTCACATCCCTCTGACATTCACTGCACGCTGAGAGGAAAACCGGGCTCCAACTTGCTGCGGAGCGCATATCAACGTAGAATCTAGCACAAACTTACTTCACCACCTCCATCGGAGGCAAAGTTTGTAAAACTGAATTGTGGGTGTGGTGAGGGGTGTATTTATAGGCATTTTAAGGTTTGGGAAACTTTGCCCCTCCTGGTAGGAATGTATATCCCATACGTCACTAGCTCATGGACTCTTGCTAATTACATGAAAGAAAATTCAAATGAAGTCCGCAAAACCGCCTTATCCTGATGAAACGTCAGAAAAGGAGATTCACAAGAAGAGCAGATAGCTCAGAAACTCTTCTAGCAGAAGAGATAGCCAAAAGGAACAACACTTTCCAAGAAAGTAGTTTAATGTCCAAAGAATGCATAGGCTCAAATGGAGGAACCTGTAAAGCCTTCAGAACCAAATTAAGACTCCAAGGAGGAGAAATTGATTTAATGACAGGCTTAATACGAACTAAAGCCTGTACAAAACAGTGTATATCAGGAAGAATAACAATCTTTCTGTAAAATAAAACAAAAAGAGCGGAGATTTGTCCTTTCAAGGAACTTGCAGACAAACCCTTATCCAAACCATCCTGAAAAAAACTGTAAAAATTCTAGGAATTCTAAAAGAATGCCAGGAGAATTCATGAGAAGAACACCATGAAATGTAAGTCTTTCAAACTCTATAATAAATCATCCTAGAGACTGATTTACGAGCTTGTAACATAGTATCAATCACTGAGTCAGAGAAACCTCTATGACTTAGTACTAAGCATTCAATTTCCATACCTTCAAATGTAATGATTTGAGATCCTGATGGAAAAATAGACCTTGAGATAGTAGGTCTGGCCGTAACGGAAGTGGCCAAGGCGGGCAAACTGGACATCCGAACCAGATCCGCATACCAAACCCTGTGTGGCCATGCTGGCACTACCAGCAACACAAATGATTGTTCCATGATAATTTTGGAAAACACTCATGGAAGGAGAACTAAAGGCGGGAAGATATAAGCAGGATTATAACACCAAGGAAGTGTCAGCGCATCCACTGCTTCCGCCTGAACATCCCTGGACCTGGACAGGTATCTGGGAAGTTTCTTGTTTAGATGAGAGGCCATGAGATCTACCTCTGGAGGACCCCATATCTGAACAATCTGAGAAAAAAACATCTGGATGAAGAGACCACTCCCCTGGATGTAAAGTCTGGCGGTTGAGATAATCCGCTTCCCAATTGTCTACACCTGGGATATGCACCGCAGAGATTAGACAGGAGCTGGATTCTGCCCAAACAAGTATTCGAGATACTTCTTTCATAGCTTGGGGACTGTGAGTCCCACCCTGATGATTGACATATGCCACTGTTGTGATAATGTCTGTCTGAAAACAAATGAACGGTTCTCTCTTTAACAGAGGCCAAAACTGAAGAGCTCTGAGAATTGCACGGAGTTCTAAAATATTTATTGAAAATCTCGCCTCTTGAGATTTCCAAACCTCTTGTGCTGTCAGAGATCCTCAAAAAGCTCCCCAACCTGAAAAACTCGCATCTGTTGTGATCACAGTCCAGGTTGGCCAAACAAAAGAAGCCCCTTGAACTAAATGATGGTGATCTATCCACCATGTCAGAGAGTGTCGTACATTGGGATTTAAGGATATTAAATTGAGATATCTTTCTATAATCCCTGCACCATTGATTCAGCATACAAAGCTGAAGAGGTCTCATGTGAAAATGAGCAAAGGGGATCGCGTCCGATGCTGCAGTCATGAGACCTAAAACTTCCATGCACATAGCCACTGAAGGGAATGACTGAGACTGAGGGTGCCGGCAGGCTGCAACCAATTTTAAACGTCTCTTGTCTGTAAGAGACAGAGTCATGGACACTGAATCTATCTGAAAGCCTAAAAAGGTGACCTTTGTCTGAGGAATCAAGAAACTTTTTGGTAAATTGATCCTCCAACCATGTTTCCGAAGAAACAATACTAGTTGATTTGTGTGAGATTCTGCATTACGTAAAGATTGAGCTAGTTCCAAGATATTGTCCAAATAAGGAAACAACGCAATACCCTGTTCTCTGATTACAGATAGTAGGGCACCCAGAACATTTGAAAAGATTCTTGGAGCGGTTGCTAGGCCAAATGGAAGTGCAACAAATTGGTAATGCTTGTCTAGAAAAGAGAATCTCAGAAACTGAAAATGTTCTGGATGAATCGGAATATGAAGGTATGCATCCTGCAAGTCTATTGTAGACATATAATGTCCTCGCTGAACAAAAGGCAGAATAGTCCTTATAGTCACCATCTTGAAAGTTGGTACTCTTACATAACGATTCAAAATTTTCAGATCCAGAACTGGTCTGAATAAATTTTCCTTCTTTGGGACAATGAATAGATTTGAATAAAACCCCAAACCTTGTTCCAGAAGAGGAACTGGCATGATTACCCCTGAAGACTCCAGGTCTGAAACACACTTCAGGAAAGCCTGAGCTTTTACTGGATTTTACTGGGATACGTGAGAGAAAAATCTTCTCACAGGAGGTCTTACTCTGAATCCTATTCGATACCCTTGAGAGACAATGCTCTGAATCCATTGATTTTGAACAGATTTTATCCAAATATCCTTGAAAAACCTTAATCTGCCCCCTACCAGCTGAGCTGGAATGAGGGCCGCACCTTAATGCGGACTTAGGGGCTGACTTTGGTTT
This sequence comes from Bombina bombina, assembly GCF_027579735.1. NCBI lineage: Eukaryota > Metazoa > Chordata > Amphibia > Anura > Bombinatoridae > Bombina > Bombina bombina. The sequence continues at coordinate 1,077,333,724 of NC_069499.1, forward strand.
CCTAAAAGGCTTGGATTTATTCCAATTTGAGGAAGGTTTCCAATTGGAGGCAGATTCCTTAGGGGGAGGATAGAGTTTTCATTCCCTATTCTGACAAAAGGAAAGAAAACGGTTAGAAGCCCCGTAACAGTTGAAATAAATTATTACCTTGGAAAGAAAGATAGTAATCTAGATTTAGATGTCATATCAGCATTCCAAGATTTAAGCCACAAAGCTCTTCTAGCTAATATAGCTAAAGACATGGATCTAACATCACAAATAAAATGATTAGCATGTTGCAGTAAGCAAATAATGCTAGATACGTCAGAATCCAATTCTTGTTGCGCTAAATTCTCCAACCAGAAAGTTGATGCAGCCGCAACATCAGCTAAAAGAAATTGCAGATCTGAGAAGATGACCTGAATATAAATAGGCCTTCCTTAGATAAGATTCAAGCTTCCTATCTAAAGGATCCTTAAAGGAAGTACTATCTACCATAGGAATAGTAGTACGTTTAGCAAGAGTAGAAATAGCCCCATCAATTTTGGGGATCTTTTCCCAAAACTCTATAAATTTTGCTGGCAAAGGATACAATATTTTAAACCTTAAAAAAGGAATAAAAGAAGTACCTGGCTTATTCCATTCCTTAGAATCATATCAGAAATAGGAAAAAAACTCCTGGAGAAACCACAGGAGGTTAAAAACAGCATTTAAACTTTTATTAGACTGAACGTCAAGAGGACTGGTTACCTCAATATCCAAAGTAATTAACACTTCTTTTAATAAAGAATGCATATACTCAATTTTAAATAAATAAGTAGATTTGTCAGTGTCAATGTCTGAGGTGGATCTTCTGAATCAGATAGATCCTCATCAGAAGAGGATAAATTATATTGTTGGTCATTTGAAATTTCATCAACTAAATGAGAAGTTTTAAAAGACCTATTACATTTATTTGAAGGTGGAAATGCAGACAAAGCCTCCAGAATAGAATCAGAAACAAATTCTTTAAAAATTGAAATAATGAAAAAGTTTGGCGCCAAAAATAACCGGAAATGACACACTTGCGTCACTAATGACGCAACCGTGTGAAAGGTCTCGGTGTGAAAATCCGCCTCCCAGTTCTCTACACCTGGGATATGGATAGCTGATAGGAGGCAAGAGTGAGTCTCTGCCCAGCGAATTATATTGAGACTTCTAACATCGCTAGGGAACTTCTGTTCCCCCTTGATGGTTGATGTAAGCCACAGTCGTGATGTTGTCTGACTGAAATCTAATGTACCTCAGAGTTGCTAACTGAGGCCAAGCCTGAAGAGCATTGAATATCGCTCTCAGTTCCAGAATATTTATTAGAAGGAGTGTCTCCTCCTGAGTCCACGATCCCTGAGCCTTCAGGGAGTTCCAGACTGCACCCCAACCTAGAAGGCTGGCATCTGTTACAATTGTCCAATCTGGCCTGCGAAAGGTCATACCTTTGGATAGATGGACCAGAGATAGCCACCAGAGAAGAGAATCTCTGGTCTCTTGATCCAGATTTAGCAGAGGGGACAAATCTGTGTAATCCCCGTTCCACTGACTGAGCATGCATAGTTGCAGCGGTCTGAGATGTAGGCGTGCAAACGGCACTATGTCCATTGCCGCTACCATTAAGCCGATTACATTCATGCACTGAGCCACCGAAGGGCGCGGAATGGAATGAAGAACACAGCAGGAATTTAGAAGCTTTGACAACTTGGACTCAGTCAGGTAAATTTTCATTTCTACAGAATCTATCAGAGTCCCTAGGAAGGAAACTCTTGTGATTGGGATAGAGAACTCTTTTCCTTCTTCACTTTCCACCCATGCGGTCTCAGAAATGCCAGTACTATGTCCGTATGAGACTTGGCAATTTGGAAGTTTGACGCCTGTATCAGGATGTCATCTAAATAAAGGGCCACTGCTATGCCCCGCGGCCTTAGGACCACCAGAAGCGACCCCAGAACCTTCATAAAGATTCTTGGGGCTGTAGCTAATCCAAAAGGGAAGAGCTACAAACTGGTAATGCCTGTCTAGAAAGGCAAACCTGAGAAAACAATGATTATCTTTGTGTATCGGAATGTGAAGATAAGCATCCTTCAAATCCACTGTAGTCATATATTGACCCTCCTGGATCATAGGTAGGATGGTACGAATAGTTTCCATCTTGAATGATGGAATTCTGAGGAATTTGTTTAAGATCTTTAGATCCAAAATTGGTCTGAAGGTTCCCTCTTTTTTGGGAACCACAAACAGATTTGAGTAAAAACTCTGTCCCTGTTCCTCCTTTGGAACTGGATGGATCACTCCCATAACTAGGAGGTCTCAAACACAGTGTAAGAATGCCTCTCTCTTTATCTGGTTTGCAGATAATTGTGAAAGGTGAAATCTCCCCTTTTTTGGGGGGGAAGCTTTGAACTCCAGAAGATATCTCTGGGATATAATTTCCAATGCCCAGGGAACCTGGGCATCTCTTGCCCATGCCTGGGCGAAGAGTGAAAGTCTGCCCCCTACAAGATCCGTTACCGGATTAGGGGCCGTTCCTTCATGCTGTCTTAGAGGCAGCAGCAGGCTTTTTGGCATGCTTACCTTTGTTCCAGGTCTGGTTTGGTCTCCAGACCGTCTTGGACTGATCAAAAGTTCCCTCTTGTTTTGCATTAGAGGAAGTTGATGCCGCACCTGCCTTGAAGTTTCGAAAGGCACGAAAATTAGACTGTTTGGCCCTTGATTTGGACCTGTCCTGAGGAAGGGCATGACCTTTTCCTCCAGTAATAATAATAAACCAGGCCCGAATAGGGTCTGCCCCTTGAAGGGAATGTTAAGTAGCTTATATTTTGAAGTCACGTCAGCTGACCATGATTTAAGCCATAGCGCCCTGCGCGCCTGTATAGCAAAACCAGAATTCTTAGCCGTTAGTTTAGTCAAATGAACAATGGCATCAGAAACAAAGGAATTGGCTAGCTTAAGTGCTCTAAGCTTGTCAAGTATGTTCATCCAATGGAGTCGCTACCTGTAAAGCCTCTTCCAGAGACTCAAACCAGAACGCCGCAGCAGCAGTGACAGGAGCAATGCATGCAAGGGGCTGTAGGATAAAACCTTGTTGAATAAACATTTTCTTAAGGTAACCTTCTAATTTCTTATCCATTGGATTTTAAAAAAGCACAACTGTCCTCAACAGGGATAGCAGTACGCTTTGCTAGAGTAGAAACTGCTCCCTCCACCTTAGGAACTGTCTGCCATAAGTCCCGTGTGGCGTCTATTGGAAACATTTTTCTAAAAAATAGGAGGGGAAGAGAATGGCACACCTGGTCTATCCCATTCCTTGTTAATAATTTCTGTAAACCTTTTTAGGTATTGGAAAAACATCAGTACACACCGGCACTGCATAGTATTTATCCAGTCTACACAATTTCTCTGGCACTGCAATTGTATCACAGTCATTCAGAGCAGCTAAAACCTCCCTGAGCAACACACGGAGGTTCTCAAGCTTAAATTTTAAATGTAGAAATATCAGAATCAGGTTGAATCATCTTCCCTGAGTCAGAAATATCACCCACAGACTGAAGCTCCCCTTCCTCAGCTTCTGCATATTGTGAGGCAGTATCAGACATGGTTCTTAAAGCGTCTGAATACTCTGTATTAGGTCTAACCCCAGAGCTATCTCGCTTTCCTTTAAATTCAGGTAGTCTGGCTAATACCGCTGACAGTGTATTATCCATGACTGCCGCCATGTCTTGTAAAGTAAACGCTATGGGCGCCCTTGATGTACTTGGCGCCATTTGAGCGTGAGTCCCTTAAGCGGGAGTCAAAGGGTCTGACACGTGGGGAGAGTTAGTCGGCATAACTTCCCCCTCGTCAGAATCCTCTGGTGATAAAGTTTTTAAAGACAAAAAATGATCTTTATTGCTGAAAGTGAAATCAATACATTTGGTACACATTCTAAGATGGGGTAGCACCATGGCTTTTAAACATAATGAACAAGTAGTTTCCTCTATGTCAGATATGTTTGTACAGACTAGCAATGAGACTAGCAAGCTTGGAAAACACTTTAAATCAAGTTAAGCAAATATAAAAAACGTTACTGTGCCTTTAAGAGAAACAAATTTTGTCAAAATTTGAAAAACAGTGAAAAAAGGCAGTAAATCAAACGAAATTTTTACAGTGTATGTAATAAGTTAACAGAGCATTGCACCCACTTGCAAATGGATGATTAACCCCTTAATGCAAAAAACGGATACAAAAAAATGAAATAGACGTTTTTTAACAGTCACAACAAACTGCCACAGCTGTGCTGTGGCCTTACCTTCCCCATAAACGATTTTGGAAGCCTTTTTAGCCCTTTAGAGATGTCCCTTAGTATCAGGGGACTGCTGAGGGAAGAGTATACACAGTGTACTTCCGGGCTACACAGGGCAGGAGGTCAAATTAGGCAGCATGCATCAAGCACCGTAATGAGAACAAAAGTGAGTATTCAATAAAAAGGACCTCCTTGAGGCATCCAAGATTAAGACATATATAAGAACTAAACGTATCTGTTCTGACACAGTAAATTATCAAAATCAGTGCAAAATACTGGAACAGAGATTACTTGACAGGGGGTACCCTGAAAGTCTATTACAAAATACAAAAAAAGTGGTAGATCAAATACCCAGGGATAATCTTTTAAAGTATAAAAGAAAAAATCAACGGCAGAATGATAAGCAAATTAACAAAGTAGTTTTCAGTACTCCTTACAGTCTCGAATTTAACAAAATTTACAACATCATTAAAGAAAGCCTGCCAATATTAGCAGTAGACTCAGGCTTAGAAAAAGTGGCCAGTGAAGGCTGCAGATTTGTAGCCAGAAAAGGCAAAACAATTGGAAATATGATTGCCCCTTCTGAACTCCCTAGCTCTCACAATAAAACTTGGCTTCCAACCAAACTTGGGTTCTTTAAATGTAAAGCACAAAGGTGCAAAACTTGCAACCATGTAAAAGAAGGTTCAAAATTTAAATCAACTGTCACTAGTTTTGAATATGACATTAGATTTAAACTAAATTGTAGATCAACCCATGTCATTTATCTTTTGACCTGTAGGGGGTGCCAGATCCAATACGTAGGTAAAACTAAACGTTTACTAAAGGACAGAGCACTAGAACATGTGAGAGATATTGAAGATCCAGACGCAAACACCCCAGTTTCAAGGCTTTTTAAAAACATGCACCAGAGTGATGCCACACTAATGTCTATTCAGGCTATTGACCATGTCCCTAAACACAGACGTGGAGGGGACAGGGAATATAAATTGAGCTATAAGGAAGCAAAATGGATCTTCCTATTAAACACTAGATATCCGAAAGGTATCAACAAGGAAAGTGATGTCAATCTATTTATCTAAATATCTCCCTTATTCCATCCAATATATATATTAAAAAAAATGTTTCATATAATTATCTTAGGTCTCAATTATAGATTGTCTCTTTAAGTCCTTTCCAAAAATTTAAATAATTTATCTTTTAAATATTAAAGTTTATTACAGCACTGTTAAGGGAATCTCTATTTTTGTATATGTAGGTGTAAAATTATAGTGTATTTGAGTAATATGAATTATTATAGATGAGAGTCTACTTTATTCCCCAGCATACAATAATGAGCCCTGTGTACCTTATTACTCATTAGCAGAGATAGGAAAGGGTTAACCTGATTGTTCTTAAGGTCCCTTTAAATAGAGGCCAGAAACACAGCTCACATACAGCAGTGATCAAGCGTGTCTATACACGCGAAACATGTCTGCGGTTTGCTCAGCTGTGACCCCGACCTCTTGCTAAAGGGAGCGTTTACTCTGAATTTGCTTTTATTGTTGTCTCAATAAATCTTTTTCTCTTAATCTTGGATGCCTCAAGGAGGTCCTTTTTATTGAATACTCACTTTTGTTCTCATTACGGTGCTTGATGCATGCTGCCTGATTTGACCTCCTGCCCTGTGTAGCCCGGAAGTACACTGTGTATACTCTGCTTGCCTTGTGCGCCGGAAAACGGAGGCGCGTCTGCCTGGGCTCCAGGAACGTCAGTCTTTGAAGCAAAGAAGAAAGAAACTAGTGCCCGCTGAAGATTACGCTACCGGTAAAGCACGAAACCCCAACAGTCGGTAAGCACCACTCATTGTTCGACTGCTGAGGGAAGCTGGATGTCTCAGTTTGTAATTTTAACTGCGCAAAAAAGCGCTAAAATAGGCCCCTCCCACTCATACTACAACAGTGGAAAGCCTCGGGAAACTGTTTCTAGGCAAAATTTAAGCCAGCCATGTGGAAAAAAACTAGACCCCAATAAAGTTTTATCACCAAAGCATATATAAAAACGATTAAACATGCCAGCAAACGTTTTATATTGCAAATTTATAAGAGTATATATCTCTGATAGTAAGCCTGATACTAGTCGCTATTAAATCACTGTATTTAGGCTTAACTTACATTAATCCGGTATCAGCAGCATTTTCTAGCAATTCCATCCCTAGAAAAACTTATAACTGCACATACCAGATAGCAGGATAACCTGCACGCCATTCTCCCTCTGAAGTTATCTCACTCCTCAGACATATGTGAGAACAGCAGTGGATCTTAGTTACAAGCTGCTAAGATCATAGAAAACGCAGGCAGATTCTTCTTCTAAATACTGCCTGAGATAAAATAGTACAACTCCGGTACCATTTAAAAACAACAAACTTTTGATTGAAGATAAAAAACTAACTATATTACACCACTCTCTCTTACTACCTCCATACGTGTTGAGAGTTGCAAGAGAATGACTGGATATGGCAGTTAGGGGAGGAGCTATATAGCAGCTCTGCTGTGGGTGTCCTCTTGCAACTTCCTGTTGGGAATGAGAATATCCCACAAGTAATGGATGATCCGTGGACTGGATACACCTTACAAGAGAAAGAAAATTTATGCTTACCTGATAAATTTATTTATTTTTGAATATGATGAGTCCACGGATTTCATCCTTACTTTCGGGATATCACCTCCTGGTCAGCAGGAGGAGGCAAAGAGCACCACAGCAGAGCTGTATATAGATCCTCCCTTCCCTCCCAATCCAGTCATTCGAAGTTAGGAAGAGAAAGGAAAAGCCAAGGTGCAGAGGTGACTTAAGTTTAACAAAAAATAAAGACCTGTCTCATAAAACAGGGCGGGCCGTGGACTCATCGTATCCAAAAAGAAATAAATTTATCAGGTAAGCATAAATTTTCTTTTCTTTTTTAAGATACGATGAGTCCGCGGATTTCATCCTTACTTGTGGGATACAATACCAAAGCTATAGTACATGGATGAAAGGGAGGGACAAGACAGGGAACATAAATGGAAGGCACCACTGCTTGAAGAACTTTCCTCCCAAAAGCAGCCTCAGCCGAGGCAAAAGTATCAAATTTGTAAAATTTGGAAAAAGTGTGAATAGACGACCAAGTTGCAGCTTTGCAAATCTGTTCAACAGAAGCATCATTTTTGAATACCTATGAAAAAACCACAGCCCTAGTGGAATGAGCCGTAATTCGTTCAGGAGGCTGCTGTCCAGCAGTCTCATATGCAAAACGGATGATACTCCTCAGCCAAAAAGAAAGAGAGGTAGCCGTAGCTTTCGGACCCCTACGTTTCCCTGAAAAAACAACAAACAAAGAAGACGATTGTCGGAAATCCTTAGTCGCTTGTAAGTAAAACTTTAAAGCACGAACTACGTCTAAATTATGTAACAGACGTTCCTTCATAGAAGAAGGATTAGGACACAAAGAAGGAACAACAATTTCCTGATTAATATTCTTGTTTGAAACAACTTTAGGAAGAAAACCAGGCTTAGTGTGTAACACCACCTTATCCGCATGGAAAATAAGATAAGGAGAATCATATTGCAATGCCGAAAGCTCAGATACTCTTCGAGCAGAAGAAATAGCAACCAAAAATAAAACTTTCCAAGATAATAACTTAATATCTATGGATTACATAATTTCAAACGGAATTCTCTGAAGAACTCTAAGAACTAAATTCAAACTCCAAGGAGGAGCAATAGGTCTAAAAACAGGCCTGATTCGAGTCAGAGCCTGACAAAAAGATTGTACATCTGGAACACCGGCTAGACGCTTGTGTAACAAAATAGATCAAGCAGAAATCTGTCCTTTAAAAGAACTTGCTGACAACCCCTTCTCCAATCCATCTTGGAGAAAAGACAAAATTCTCGGAATCCTAACCCTACCCCATGAGTAGCCCTTGGATTCACACCAATAAAGATATTTAAGCCATATCTTATGGTAAATCAGAGCTCTGTGAGGGTATATCTGAGATCACCATCAAGGCATCAGAAGCTGTATTAACTACGTGAGCTTCCTTCCTTCTGCGTTTGCCTTGAAATATGGGAAAGGCAGACAATGCCTCAGAAAGTGTAGAAGACATAACAGATGCTATGTCCTTCAAAGTAATTGCAGCAGAGACTGCAGAGGTACTTGGCTCCGCTTGAGCGGGCGATAAGGGCTGTGATGCTTGGGGAGAAAGTTGCGGCATACTCTGAATCTCATCAGTAGAACCCTGAGAAACATCAGCATTAGACAATTTTTTATCAAGAAAAAATTGTTCTCTAAACTGTATCATGAGAGACAAAAAGTAACAGGAGGTTCCACATTGGCATTCAAACACATGGAACATGTACTGTTCAAAAGATCTTCCATGATAAAAATAAAGCAAACCTTGGTCATGGCCCTTTAAATATATAATCAAATAATTTAATAATTTATAAGTGAGACACAAAATAATACAACAATCCCAATATGTATGCTGACTTGTGAAAAACCCTCTGAAACAGAGAGTACACTGTGTCTATAAAATATAAACCGGAATAATTTTAAAGCATCAAAAACCCACTGACCATTGAGAAATCCGCCTCACAGCTCTGCTGAGGCGCCTACCTCCACCGCACACTGAACACTGCTTGCTGATCCCTAAGACCGCCTGCTGAAATCGAAACACATGCGGTCTGTAAGAAATACTTTGCCGTTTATTGCCAAACTCCGCCAGATGTCGGAACAATCGAACAGACTCGTCCGTTTAAGCAAAACAACTGCACAGTGTCTCCTGAAGCGCAAAAGTAAAACCCCGCCCACTAAGGACATCAAAGGAAAAACCTCAATTTCCCGGTCAAACAAACAGACGCGGCAAAAAAATAAGTAGCCCAAAAAAAGTAAATGAACACAGCCCCTAATCAGAGTCTGAAGAACCAAAGCTCCGCTATAGAATCCCCAGCGTCTGCCCAAAGCACCATTAAATAAAAAATGCCACAGTAGAAGCTCTTAACACTCCAGCCCTACATTATGACATAGCTCACCATCTCTTTCACAGATCCTCTGAAAAGTAAATGGTACACATATAGGGGGTAATCCTAATCAATAAAGAATAATTCCCCACTAACAGATAAAGGATATATACAGTCACTTCTGAGTTAAGGGTATGTCCCAGAAAACTAAAAAGCTGCACATACCTCTAAGCTGATCAACAGCATGACAGTCCCCACACGAACAAGAGGTACTTTTCTCCTCCTGTAGTTCAGTGGAGACACACAGGGTCTTAGTTAATATCTGCTAAGACCATCATCTGCAGGGCAGCACTCAGTATGGGAGGCGCAGAAAGAATTGGAATCCCCCCAGTTCCCATTGCTTTAAAGCCACCTGTAGCTCTGCTCCAGAGGCTGACAAGGAATACGGCTACACCCTGAATAAAATAGCACTCACTGGTACCATTTTAAAAATAACAAACTCTTGATTGAAGAATCTAAACTAACACCTCACTTTACCTCTTCCTATCACTAACACAGTCAAAGAGAATGACTGGATTGGGAGGGAAGGGAGGATCTATATACAGCTCTGCTGTGGTGTTCTTTGCCTCCTCCTGCTGACCAGGAGGTGATATCCCACAAGTAAGGATGAAATCCGTGGACTCATCGTATCTTAAAAAAGAAAAGTCCAAGGGTAAATTTAAAGCTACAAATCATTTTCGTCCCTTTCATCAGTACAGGGCACAAAATTTCAGCCAATCAGCCAATAGGATTGAGCTCACATTCTATTGGCTGATTGGATCCGCCAATAGGATTTTTCCTACCTTAATTCCGATTGGGATCAGCCTATCGGAATTCAAGGACGCCATCTTGGATGACGTCATTTAAAGGAACATTCATTCGTCAGGTAGTCGTCGGCCAGGATGGATGCTCCTAGTCAGATGTCTTGTAAATGGAGCCGCTCCACGCCGGATGGATGAAGATAGAAGATTCCGTCTGGATGAAGACTTCTGCCCATCTGGAGGACCTCTTCTGCCCGGCTTTGATGAAGACTTCTGCCCGTCTGGAGGATCACTTCGCCCGGCTTCGTTGAGGACTTCGGCCCGGTTGGGTGAAGACTTCTCAATGTAGGGTGATCTTCAGGGGGTTAGTGTTAGGTTTTTTAATGGAGGATTGGGTGGGTTTTAGAGTAGGGTTGGGTGTGTGGGTGGTGGGTTTTAATGTTGGGGGGGATTGTAATTTTTTTTACAGGTAAAAGAGCTAATTACTTTGGGGCAATGCCCCGCAAAAGGCCCTTTTAAGGGCTATTTGTAATTTAGTATAGGGTAGGGCTTTTTATTATTTTGGGGGGCTTTTTTATTTTATTAGGAGGGTTATATTAGGTGTAATTAGTTTAAAATTGTTTTAATTATTTTAATATTTTCTGTAATTTAGTGTTTTTTTTGTACTTTAGTTTATTTTATTTAAGTGTAATTAATTTAATTTAGGTAATTAATTTAATTATAGTGTAGTGTTAGGTGTAATTGTAACTTAGGTTAGGTTTTATTTTACAGGTACTTTTGTCTTTATTTTAACTAGGTAGCTATTAAATAGTTAATAACTATTTAACAACTATTGTACCTAGTTAAAATAAATACAAATTTGCCTGTAAATAAAAATCAATCCTAAACTAGCTACAATGTAACTATTAATGTTAAAAGACCTAGGAGCGCCTAACAAAGGCCAAGGAAGTAAATTTAACTGATAAAGCTAAATAAAAACTCTGTTGGATAGGAAATAAATAAGTAGAAGATCGTTCTGTGACGTCTCAAATAACTATTAGCTTAACTAAGATAAATGCAAATTGAATACAAATTTAAAAAAGACAGATTATGTTAAAATCATGGATCCATGGTACAATGTATTCACAATTACATAAAACAATATCACATAATTTATCGGATAAAATAATGCGATAAAAATGATAACATACAATATTATCTGAAAGTAAATACCGTTGGGAAATGATATTCCCTACAAAAAATGTGAAATGTTCAAAAAACAGTGAAAAAAGTAAATCCCTAAAGGAAAAAAAGATGTGACAGTGGTCAAAAAAGTGGTCACAAGAGTGATCAAGCAAAAGTTCAAAAAACAAAGAACAAAAAAACAAAAATGAAAAAACATGAAAATATAAGTGAATCGTGATAAAGTTAGTGAGAAAACAATAATGGTAGTTCCAATATGAAAGTTGTGTGTCTGTTAATAAATCCTCCTTAAATGTGTCCTCAAAAAAAGTCAATACAGGTGTTTATGTGGTAGGTGAGGGGATGTCCGGTAAGCCCTGGGTTCAATCCCTTAATCCAACCTGTAAAAGAAATCTGAAATAGTGCAATAATGCTAACAAATAAACAAATAATTAAGAAAAGTGCTCACCAATTTCTGCCAACGCGTTTCGGCCCTTACTTGGGCCTTTTTCAAGACTATAAAATGGTGTATAATGGTGGCTCTATTTAAGACTGATGTTATCCAATCAAAATTGTCGGTATTTTGGCGCCAATTCTTTAGTGTCGACCCGGAAGGGAATATGTGTATCTTAATTCCCAATGTAAACAAAGTGTTCCTTTATAGATCACCCTTACAAATCAATTGGGTCTAAACTTCGGTAGTAACCTGAAGCTTTGTAAATACCTTCATATACTTATTTCTTTGTTGCCAACGCTCGATAGAACCGGAAGTGCCTTGAGCGTACCGCGCATTAATACGGTTTCCGGTTTCGCTCTATATCACTTCCGGTAACAGTAGCGAGCGGTAAATGACACGCATGCTTATTCTATGGGTGCAATAGTTAAGAACTGACTAGCCAAAAAACTAATAGTTATGAGAGGAACTGACTGGCCAAAGAACCAGTAGTGTATATCTATGACATAAATAAGATCAGGTGAACTAAAAACGTATGAATAAAACCGATGGGGAATACACATATATAAAAGCGATAGTTGGAATTAATTAAAAGCGATAGTTGGAATTAGGTAAAATAAATTAATGCCGAATGTATTAAATATTGGCATGAATTGACATTATAAAAAGCGACATGAATTGACATTGTAACAAAATCCATAACAGTTCGTAAAAAACATAATTTATGTAAGAACTTACCTGATAAATTAATTTCTTTCATATTAGCAAGAGTCCATGAGCTAGTGACGTATGGGATATACATTCCTACCAGGAGGGGCAAAGTTTCCCAAACCTTAAAATGCCTATAAATACACCCCTCACCACACCCACAATTCAGTTTAACGAATAGCCAAGAAGTGGGGTGATAAGAAAAAAGTGCGAAAGCATATAAAATAAGGAATTGGAATAATTGTGCTTTATACAAAAAAAATCATAACCACCACAAAAAAGGGCGGGCCTCATGGACTCTTGCTAATATGAAAGAAATGAATTTATCAGGTAAGTTCTTACATAAATTATGTTTTCTTTCATGTAATTAGCAAGAGTCCATGAGCTAGTGACGTATGGGATAATGACTACCCAAGATGTGGATCTTTCCACGCAAGAGTCACTAGAGAGGGAGGGATAAAATAAAGACAGCCAATTCCTGCTGAAAATAATCCACACCCAAAATAAAGTTTAATGAAAAACAAACAGAAGATTCAAACTGAAACCGCTGCCTGAAGTACTTTTCTACCAAAAACTGCTTCAGAAGAAGAAAATACATCAAAATGGTAGAATTTAGTAAAAGTATGCAAAGAGGACCAAGTTGCTGCTTTGCAAATCTGATCAACCGAAGCTTCATTCCTAAACGCCCAGGAAGTAGAAACTGACCTAGTAGAATGAGCTGTAATCCTTTGAGGCGGAGTTTTACCCGACTCGACATAGGCATGATGAATTAAAGATTTCAACCAAGATGCCAAAGAAATGGCAGAAGCTTTCTGGCCTTTTCTAGAACCGGAAAAGATAACAAATAGACTAGAAGTCTTTCGGAAAGACTTAGTAGATTCAACATAATATTTCAAAGCTCTAACAACATCCAAAGAATGCATCGATTTCTCCTTAGAATTCTTAGGATTAGGACATAATGAAGGAACCACAATTTCTCTACTAATGTTGTTGGAATTCACAACTTTAGGTAAAAATTCAAAAGAAGTTCGCAACACCGCCTTATCCTGATGAAAAATCAGAAAAGGAGACTCACAAGAAAGAGCAGATAATTCAGAGACTCTTCTGGCAGAAGAGATCGCCAAAAGGAACAAAACTTTCCAAGAAAGTAATTTAATGTCCAATGAATGCATAGGTTCAAACGGAGGAGCTTGAAGAGCCCCCAGAACCAAATTCAAACTCCAAGGAGGAGAAACCTTGACAGGTTTTATACGAACCAAAGCTTGTACAAAACAATAAATATCAGGAAGATTAGCAATCTTTCTGTGAAAAAGAACAGAAAGAGCAGAGATTTGTCCTTTCAAAGAACTTGCGGATAAACCTTTATCTAAACCATCCTGAAGAAACTGTAAAATTCTCGGAATTCTAAAAGAATGCCAAGAAAAATGATGAGAAAGACACCAAGAAATATAAATCTTCCAGACTCTATAATATATCTCTCTGGATACAGATTTACGAGCCTGTAACATAGTAGTAATCACAGAGTCAGAGAAACCTCTTTGACCAAGAATCAAGCGTTCAATCTCCATACCTTTAAATTTAAGGATTTGAGATCCTGATGGAAAAAAGGACCTTGCGACAGAAGGTCTGGTCTTAGCGGAAGAGTCCACAGATGGCAAGAGGCCATCCGGACAAGATCCGCATACCAAAACCTGTGAGGCCATGCCGGAGCTATCAGCAGAACAAACGAGCATTCCTTCAGAATCTTGGAGATTACTCTTGGAAGAAGAACTAGAGGCGGAAAGATATAGGCAGGATGATACTTCCAAGGAAGTGATAATGCATCCACTGCTTCCGCCTGAGGATCCCGGGATCTGGACAGATACCTGGGAAGCTTCTTGTTTAGATGAGACGCCATCAGATCTATTTCTGGAAGCTCCCACATTTGAACAATCTGAAGAAATACCTCTGGGTGAAGAGACCATTCGCCCGGATGCAACGTTTGGCGACTGAGATAATCCGCTTCCCAATTGTCTATACCTGGGATATGAACCGCAGAGATTAGACAGGAGCTGGATTCCGCACAAACCAGAATTCAAGATACTTCTTTCATAGCCAGAGGACTGTGAGTCCCTCCTTGATGATTGATGTATGCCACAGTTGTGACATTGTCTGTCTGAAAACAAATGAATGATTCCCTCTTCAGAAGAGGCCAAGACTGAAGAGCTCTGAAAATTGCACGGAGTTCCAAAATATTGATCGGTAATCTCACCTCCTGAGATTCCCAAACTCCTTGTGCCGTCAGAGATCCCCACACAGCTCCCCAACCTGTGAGACTTGCATCTGTTGAAATTACAGTCCAGGTCGGAAGCACAAAAGAAGCCCCCTGAATTAAACGATGGTGATCTGTCCACCACGTTAGAGAGTGTCGTACAATCGGTTTTAAAGATATTAATTGAGATATCTTTGTGTAATCCCTGCACCATTGATTCAGCATACAGAGCTGAAGAGGTCGCATGTGAAAACTAGCAAAGGGGATCGCGTCCGATGCAGCAGTCATAAGACCTAGAATTTCCATGCATAAGGCTACCGAAGGGAATGATTGTGACTGAAGGTTTCGACAAGCTGAAATCAATTTTAGACGTCTCTTGTCTGTCAAAGACAGAGTCATGGACACTGAATCTATCTGTAAACCCAGAAAGGTTACCCTTGTCTGAGGAATCAATGAACTTTTTAGTGAATTGATCCTCCAACCATGATCTTGAAGAAACAACACAAGTCTATTCGTATGAGATTCTGCTAAATGTAAAGACTGAGCAAGTACCAAGATATCGTCCAAATAAGGAAATACCACAATACCCTGTTCTCTGATTACAGACAGAAGGGCACCGAGAACCTTTGTAAAAATTCTTGGAGCTGTAGCTAGGCCAAACGGCAGAGCCACAAACTGGTAATGCTTGTCCAGAAAAGAGAATCTCAGGAACTGATAATGATCTGGATGAATCTGAATATGCAGATATGCATCCTGTAAATCTATTGTGGACATATAATGCCCTTGCTGAACAAAAGGCAAGATAGTCCTTACAGTTACCATTTTGAACGTTGGTATCCTTACATAACGATTCAATATTTTTAGATCCAGAACTGGTCTGAAGGAATTCTCCTTCTTTGGTACAATGAAGAGATTTGAATAAAACCCCATCCCCTGTTCCAGAACTGGAACTGGCATAATTACTCCAGCCAACTCTAGATCTGAAACACAATTCAGAAATGCTTGAGCTTTCACTGGATTTACTGGGACACGGGAAAGAAAAAATCTCTTTGCAGGAGGTCTCATCTTGAAACCAATTCTGTACCCTTCTGAAACAATGTTCTGAATCCAAAGATTGTGAACAGAATTGATCCAAATTTCTTTGAAAAAACGTAACCTGCCCCCTACCAGCTGAGCTGGAATGAGGGCCACACCTTCATGTGGACTTAGAAGCTGGCTTTGCTTTTCTAGAAGGCTTGGATTTATTCCAGACTGGAGATGGTTTCCAAACTGAAACTGCTCCTGAGGATGAAGGATCAGGCTTTTGTTCTTTGTTGAAACGAAAGGAACAAAAACGATTATTAGCCCTGTTTTTACCCTGTGGTAAAAAAGTTCCTTTCCCACCAGTAACAGTTGAGATAATAGAATCCAACTGAGAACCAAATAATTTGTTACCCTGGAAAGAAATGGAAAGTAGAGTTGATTTAGAAGCCATATCAGCATTCCAAGTTTTAAGCCATAAAGCTCTTCTAGCTAAAATAGCTAGAGACATAAACCTGACATCAACTCTGATAATATCAAAAATGGCATCACAGATAAAATTATTAGCATGTTGAAGAAGAATAATAATATTATGAGAATCATGATCTGTTACTTGTTGCACTAAAGTTTCCAACCAAAAAGTTGAAGCTGCAGCAACATCAGCCAATGATATAGCAGGTCTAAGAAGATTACCTGAACACAGATAAGCTTTTCTTAGAAAGGATTCAATTTTCCTATCTAAAGGATCCTTAAACGAAGTACCATTTGACGTAGGAATAGTAGTACGTTTAGCAAGGGTAGAAATAGCCCCATCAACTCTCGGGATTTTGTCCCAAAATTCTAATCTGTCAGACGGCACAGGATATAATTGCTTAAAACGTTTAGAAGGAGTAAATGAATTACCCAATTTATCCCATTCTCTGGAAATTACTTCAGAAATAGCACTAGGAACAGGAAAAACTTCTGGAATAACCACAGGAGATTTAAAGACCTTATCTAAACGTTTAGAATTAGTATCAAGAGGACCAGAATCCTCAATTTCTAAAGCAATTAGTACTTCTTTAAGTAAAGAACGAATAAATTCCATTTTAAATAAATATGAAGATTTATCAGCATCAATCTCTGAAACAGAATCCTCTGAACCAGAAGAGTCATCAGAATCAGAATGATCATGTTCATTTAAAAATTCATCTGTATAAAGAGAAGTTTTAAAAGATAAAACATAGCCTTCTTGATAGCCTTCTTGATGGATTCAGAAACAAAATCTCTTATGTTATCAGGAACATTCTGAACATTAGATGTTGATGGAACTGCAACAGGTAATGGTACATTACTAAAGGAAATATTATCTGCATTAACAAGTTTGTCATGACAATTAATACAAACAACAGCTGGAGGAATAGCTACCAAAAGTTTACAGCAGATACACTTAGCTTTGGTAGTTCCAGCACCAGACAGCGATTTTCCTGAAGTATCTTCTGACTCAGATGCAACGTGAGACATCTTGCAATATGTAAGAGAAAAAACAACATATAAAGCAAAATTGATCAAATTCCTTAAATGACAGTTTCAGGAATGGGAAAAAATGCAAATGAACAAGCTTCTAGCAACCAGAAGCAAAGAAAAATGAGACTTAAATAATGTGGAGACAAAAGCGACGCCCATATTTTTTAGCGCCAAATAAGACGCCCACATTATTTGGCGCCTAAATGCTTTTTGGCGCCAAAAATGACGCCACATCCGGAACGCCGACATCTTTGGCGCAAAAGAACGTCAAAAATGACGCAAACAGAAAAGATTTTTTGCGCCAAAAAAGTCTGCGCCAAGAATGACGCAATAAAATGAAGCATTTTCAGCCCCCGCGAGCCTAACAGCCCACAGGGAAAAAAAATAATTGATTCAAGTGCATTATCCCAAATAAGAAACTGACTGTCTGAAAATAAGGAATGTTGAACATCCTGAGTCAAGGCAAATAAATGTTTGAATACATATATTTAGAACTTTATAAACAAAGTGCCCAAACATAGCTTAGAGTGTCACAGAAAATAAGACTTACTTACCCCAGGACACTCATCTACATGTTTGTAGAAAGCCAAACCAGTACTGAAACGAGAATCAGCAGAGGTAATGGTATATAAATAAGAGTATATCGTCGATCTGAAAAGGGAGGTAAGAGATGAATCTCTACGACCGATAACAGAGAACCCATGAAATAGACCCCGTAGAAGGAGATCACTGCATTCAAAATAGGCAATACTCTCCTCACATCCCTCTGACATTCACTGCACGCTGAGAGGAAAACCGGGCTCCAACCTGCTGCGGAGCGCATATCAACGTAGAATCTAGCACAAACTTACTTCACCACCTCCATAGGAGGCAAAGTTTGTAAAACTGAATTGTGGGTGTGGTGAGGGGTGTATTTATAGGCATTTTAAGGTTTGGGAAACTTTGCCCCTCCTGGTAGGAATGTATATCCCATACGTCACTAGCTCATGGACTCTTGCTAATTACATGAAAGAAATGCATGGTTAGGACATAAAAAACGCTTTAAATATTTTGGGTATGGCATAAAAAGAAGAAGTTAAGAGACTTAAAAAAAGTAGAAAAATACACAAATGAACAATTTCAAATCCGAGCATGTACATATACATTATAATGTGCTCCCTAAAACCCTACACATTAAAAATTATACACATTAAAAATAATAACATTATAATAAGCGAATTAGAATGTCTAAAAATATCTAAAACGGACTTAAAATACAGGGATAAATATACTTGATTCTCCAAATACATTAAAGGGTAAGTTGGGAGGATTAAAGTAAAGTGTGCTACTAAGTGACATAGGAGTAACAATGGATAACATAAGTACCCTATAGTATCTAATGGGATACCTAACCCTATTATACATCTAATGGTCCTTAAAAGAGTCCAAAATAACTAGTCTAGCTAGTATGAAAATACATGCAAAGTGGTTATGTGATCTCTCAAATGAACGGATTCCCAAAACGATTTATTTTAGGCTTAATAGGTGTGACAGGTCTTCCCTATTGTTCAAACCCCTGGGGTATAGACAATCTATGTTAAAAATCCATCTTGAATCCGCAGTTAGTAATCTTTTTTCTTTGTCTCCACCCCTCCAATTTGGTGTAACTAATTGGATACCAATATAGCTAAAATCTTTTTGCTTAGCTTGGTGTTGGGTTAAGAAATGTCTGTATAGTGCTGTTTCAGTGTTTTTGTGTTTGATCTTTAATAGGTGTTCCCTGATTCTATCTCTCAGGGTTCTGGATGTTTGTCCTATGTATTGGAAACCACAACTACACCATATCATATAGATTACTCCTTTGCTGCTACACTTTATAAGATCCTTGATTTTATATTTAACCCTCGTATTAAACGAGGTGAACTCCTTGGTTCTCACTCACCTCTGGCAGGCTTTGCAACTCACACACGGAAAAAATCCTTTGACTTCTCTACCATATACATCTCTTGTATTGGTCATTGTATTCCTGGGTATACTTGGAGATAGTTTGTTTTTCAAATTGTTTGTTTTTCTGTATATGAATACTGGGCGGGGCGTCAGCCTATCCCCTATAATTTTGTCGTTTCTTAGTAGTGGCCAATGTTTCTCTACGATCTTTTCCACAATATGTCTATTTTCGCTGTATTCCATAATAAAGGGGATTGTTAGTTGATCGCCATCAAGGTTATTGTAGACTTTCTTTGGTTTATATGACAGGAGATCCTTCCTATCTCTCTGTCTAACTTCTTCTATGTCATTTTCGAGGGCTTCTTCTTCATAACCCCGTTCCAGAAATCTGTTCTTTAGGATAATGGCTTATTCTTCCCATTTTTTAGGATCTGAACAATTCTTCTTTAATCTCAGCAGTTGCCCCTTAGGTATATTCAACTTTCATCTGTTAAGATTGCAACTGTCTTTATGGATATAATTGTTACAGTCCACTTCTTTAAAGAATGTGGACGTTTCCAATTTACCATTCCTAATTTCAATCTTTAAGTCTAAGTATGTAATTTCATGTTTACTGAATTCGTGAGTGAATCTAAGGTTATGCATGTTGGTATCCATTACTTGGATGGTATACTCCAAATCTTCTATTGAGCCTTTCCAAATCATAATGATGTCATCAATGTATCTGTTGTAGAGGACCAGGTCCGTGCTCGCTGGGCATGAGTCCCAGAAAATACGGTCCCAGTAGCCCATGTATAAGTTAGCGTAGCTGGGCGCGAACCTGGTCCCCATAGCTGTCCCACATACTTGTCTATAATAGATCCCTCTATTATTGAAGTAATTGTGGGTTAGAATATAATGTATCCCATCGATGATAAAATCTCTTTGTGGTTCAGGTAGCTCTGGATCTTTATTGAGGAAGAAGTTGACTGCCTCTATACCACCTTCATGCGGTATACAGGTGCAAAGAGAGGTAACATCGCATGTTACCAATATGCAGTTTTCCTCCCATTCTATACCTTCCAAAATATTTAGTATTTTAGTGGAGTCCCTCACATATGATGGTAGTTGTACCACGTATTTTTGTAATTGTTTATCCACGTATTCAGACAAGTTGCTTGACAAACCACCAATGCCCGATATAATTGTGTCCGTTTTCTGACGAATTCCTTAGCGTTCACAAACGTATCAAATTTGTTCAAACCTTTAGATGGGGCAAACGAAAGTCCATAGTTCAATACTGAGGATTCCTTTTCGGTCAGTTCCTTCGAGCTCAAATTAAATATTCCTTTAGAAGGGGGATTGGCAATATTATTGGGAGGGATTGTTCTTTTGTTTATTTTTCTCCCCCCCCTCTTGCCTCTGAGTATTCATTTTTCTATAGGAGTTTGGAATTCTTCTGGGCATGAGTTTTTCCTTTTGGTCGAAGTTCTCTCTAATTCCTTGGTCGTTTGTTGTGGTTTCCCTAAAAAAAGAGTGCCCTGATGTGGATGCTCGATGTTGTTCGTTTATATCGAGAATCGGTGTGTTTTGATTTGCATATCTTTTTCTTTGTTCACTAGGATGCATTGTCTTTTGTGTCTCTTGGTGATTGTAATGAACACTACGATTTTGGGGGTGGTTATGTGAGTTATTCCAATACCCTCTTCTATTGTTCTGATCGTAATGTCTGTTTATCTGATCTCCAATTATTGTGTGGCTCTCTTTCATAGTTGTCATCATACCATCTATCTTGTCTTGGTTGATAGTTATGGTATGTCGGTTCTCGTCTTCTATCACTATAGTGTTGTGGTACTGTAGTGGTGTACCCTCTATTACCGAAATATCCATCTCTGGCTATTCTGTTGTGATGTTGTCTCCTATTAGATTGTGACCTATTGGGTATTCGTTCCCAGCTTGGTCTTCTATCATTCTCCCAAGATCTACCCTGTCTATACGGGCGGTAGTTCTGATTTGGGGTTCCATAATTATCTCTAAAATGGGGATCTTGATTCCATCTATTAAATCTCGGTGTATGATTATAGTTCCAATGTGTGTTATGTTGTGGGCGTTCTTCTCTAATGTGAGTTTAGTATTCTCTGTTGTCTATTCTTGGTGTGTGTCCCAATTTAGGTCTCCTATTTCTATTGTTCACTACTGTCCATTCCCCCTCATTGCTATAATTTGTGTTCTCATTTTCATTAGTCAAAGTGTTGGAATTCTCTGCTGATTGTTTGTTAGCTTGGTCTTCTGTGTTCTTAATGAGTTCGAGTTCCCTATTCAGTTTTTTGGATTTCTTATTAGTGATATCCTCTCGTATTTTCATTACTTTCCTTGTAAGATTCTCTTCTCTATCCAAAAAATCTTTAAATTATATTATTAGTCCATCCGGGCCAATAAGACTATCCTCAGTATCCTTTATTTCTATATCAACTTTATACAGTAAAGCCTCTCTATGATCTATAATGGTCTGCATCAGTTTCTGGGAGGATTCTATTAGTATCTCTGACCATTTCTTAAGGAATTCTGGGTCTTCTGACTGGAATGCACAATCCTTCCTAATTACAAGCCCCTTTGGTATAATATTAAACTCTAAACATTTCTTCAAAAAAAGGATCTCAGCTTTATACTTCACTTCTTGTATCAGTAGTTTTTCTAAATTTTTAAAAATAGAAGCGTAGTCCAAATGTTCAAGGGTATTATCCTCTGAATGTGTGATAGAATAATTTATATCTAATGTGATTTCTTGTCTAATGGATTTAGTTACATCCATGTCAGAATTCCTTAATGGATTCTGGCCTTTAGCATATATAATATAGGTATATTACAATATGTTGAAAAAAAACATAATTTATGCTTACCTGATAAATGTATTTCTCTTGTAGTGTATCCAGTCCACGGATCATCCATTACTTGTGGGATATTCTCCTTCCCAACAGGAAGTTGCAAGAGGATCACCCACAGCAGAGCTGCTATATAGCTCCTCCCCTCACTGCCATATCCAGTCATTCGACCGAAACAAGACGAGAAAGGAGAAACCATAGGGTGCAGTGGTGACTGTAGTTTAATTAAAATTTAGACCTGCCTTAAAAGGACAGGGCGGGCCGTGGACTGGATACACTACAAGAGAAATAAATTTATCAGGTAAGCATAAATTATGTTCTCTTGTTAAGTGTATCCAAGTTTAAGCTCCACGGTGGAGCAACAGTTTTAAACAGGCTTAATCCTAACCAAAGCCTGACAAAATGCCTGGACGTCTGGAACTTCTGCCAGACGCTTGTGCAAAAGAATAGACAGAGCAGAGATCTGTCCTTTTAAAGAACTAGCTGATAAGCCTTTGTCCAAACCCTCTTGGAGAAAGGACAATATCCTAGGAATCCTAACCTTACTCCATGAGTAACTCTTGGATTCACACCAATAAAGATATTTACGCCATATCTTATGGTAGATTTTCCTGGTGACAGGCTTCCGAGCCTGTATTAAGGTATCATTGACTGACTCGGAGAAGCCACGCCTTGATAGAATCAAGCGTTCAATCTCCATGCAGTCAGTCTCAGAGAAAGTAGATTTGGATGATTGAAAGGACCTTGTATTAGAAGGTCCTGCCTCAGAGGCAGAGTCCATGGTGGAAGAGATGACATGTCCACTAGGTCTGCATACCAGGTCCTGCGTGGCCACGCAGGCACTATCAGAATCACCGATGCTCTCTCCTGTTTGATTTTGGCAAACAGTCGAGGGAGCAGAGGAAACGGTGGAAACACATAGGCCAGGTTGAAGAACCAAGGAGCTACAAGAGCATCTATCAGCATTGCTCCAGGGTCCCTGGATCCGTAACAAGGAAGCTTGGCGTTCTGGCGAGACGCCATGAGATCCAGTTCTGGTTTGCCCCAACGATGGACCAGTTGAGCAAACACCTCCGGATGGAGTTCCCACTCCCCCGGATGAAAAGTCTGACGACTTAGAAAATCCGCCTCCCAGTTCTCTATGCCTGGGATGTGGATCGCTGACAGGTGGCAAGAGTGAGACTCTGCCCAGCGAATTATCTTTGAGACTTCTAACATCGCTAGGGAACTCCTGGTTCCCCCTTGATGGTTGATGTAAGCCACAGTCGTGATGTTGTCCGACTGAAATCTGATGAACCTCAGTGTTGCTAACTGAGGCCAAGCTAGAAGAGCATTGAATATTGCTCTTAACTCCAGAATATTTATTGGGAGGAGTTTCTCCTCCTGAGTCCACGATCCCTGAGCCTTCAGGGAGTTCCAGACTGCGCCCCAACCTAGAAGGCTGGCATCTGTTACAATCGTCCAATCTGGCCTGCGAAAGGTCATACCCTTGGACAGATGGACCAGAGAAAGCCACCAGAGAAGAGAATCTCTGGTCTCTTGATCCAGATTTAGTAGAGGGGACAAATCTGAGTAATCCCCATTCCACTGACTTAGCATGCATAATTGCAGCGGTCTGAGATGCAGGCACGCAAATGGCACTATGTCCATTGCCGCTACCATTAAACCGATTACTTCCATGCACTGAGCCACTGACGGGCGTGGAATGGAATGAAGGACACGGCAAGCATTTAGAAGTTTTGATAACCTGGACTCAGTCAGGTAAATTTTCATCTCTACAGAATCTATAAGAGTCCCTAGGAAGGAGACTCTTGTGAGTGGTGATAGAGAACTCTTTTCCACGTTCACTTTCCACCCATGCGACCTCAGAAATGCCAGAACTATCTCTGTATGAGACTTGGCAATTTGAAAGCTTGACGCCTGTATCAGGATGTCGTCTAGATACGGAGCCACCGCTATGCCTTGCGGTCTTAGAACCGCCAGAAGTGAGCCCAGAACCTTTGTAAAAATTCTCGGGGCAGTGGCCAACCCGAAGGGAAGAGCTACAAATTGGTAATGCCTGTCTAGAAAGGCAAACCTTAGGAACCGATGATGATCTTTGTGAATCGGTATGTGAAGGTAGGCATCCTTTAAGTCCACTGTGGTCATGTACTGACCCTCTTGGATCATGGGTAGGATGGTCCGAATAGTTTCCATTTTGAATGATGGAACTCTGAGGAATTTGTTTAAGATCTTTAGATCCAAGATTGGTCTGAAGGTTCCCTCTTTCTTGGGAACCACAAACAGATTTGAATAAAATCCCTGTCCTTGTTCCGTCCGCGGAACTGGATGGATCACTCCCATTACTAGGAGGTCTTGCACACAGCTTAGGAATGCCTCTTTCTTTATCTGGTTTGATGATAACCTTGAAAGATGAAATCTCCCTTGTGGAGGAGAAGCTTTGAAGTCCAGAAGATATCCCTGAGATATGATCTCCAACGCCCAGGGATCCTGAACATCTCTTGCCCACGCCTGGGCGAAGAGAGAAAGTCTGCCCCCCACTAGATCCGTTTCCGGATAGGGGGCCATTCCTTCATGCTGTCTTGGGGGCAGCAGCAGGCTTCCTGGCCTGCTTGCCCTTGTTCCAGGACTGGTTAGGTTTCCAGGCCTGTCTGGAATGAGCAACAGTTCCCTCTTGTTTTGAAGCGGAGGAAGTTGATGCTGCTCCTGCCTTGAAATTTCGAAAGGCACGAAAATTAGACTGTTTGGCCTTTGATTTGGCCCTGTCCTGAGGAAGGGTATGACCCTTGCCTCCAGTAATGTCAGCAATAATTTCCTTCAAGCCAGGCCCGAATAAGGTCTGCCCCTTGAAAGGAATGTTGAGTAATTTAGACTTTGAAGTCACGTCAGCTGACCAGGATTTAAGCCATAGCGCCCTACGCGCCTGGATGGCGAATCCGGAATTCTTAGCCGTTAGTTTAGTCAAATGAACAATGGCATCAGAAACAAATGAGTTAGCTAGCTTAAGCGTTCTAAGCTTGTCAATAATTTCATTCAATGGAGCTGTCTGGATGGCCTCTTCCAGGGCCTCAAACCAGAATGCCGTAGCAGTGACAGGCGCAATGCATGCAAGGGGCTGTAAAATAAAACCTTGTTGAATAAACATTTTCTTAAGGTAACCCTCCAATTTTTTATCCCTTGGATCTGAAAAAGCACAACTGTCCTCAACCGGGATAGTGGTACGCTTTGCTAAAGTAGAAACTGCTCCCTCCACCTTAGGGACCGTCTGCCATAAGTCCCGTGTAGTGGCGTCTATTGGAAACATTTTTCTAAATATAGGAGGTGGGGAAAAGGGCACACCGGGTCTATCCCACTCCTTGCTAATAATTTCTGTAAGCCTTTTAGGTATAGGAAAAACGTCAGTACACACCGGCACCGCATAGTATCTATCCAGCCTACACAATTTCTCTGGAATTGCAACTGTGTTACAGTCATTCAGAGCAGCTAATACCTCCCCAAGCAATACACGGAGGTTCTCAAGCTTAAATTTAAAATTAGAAATCTCTGAATCAGGTTTCCCCGAGTCAGAGATGTCACCCACAGACTGAAGCTCTCCGTCCTCATGTTCTGCATACTGTGACGCAGTATCAGACATGGCTCTAACAGCATTTGCGCGCTCTGTATCTCTCCTAACCCCAGAGCTATCGCGCTTGCCTCTTAATTCAGGCAATCTAGATAATACATCTGACAGGGTATTATTCATGATTGCAGCCATGTCCTGCAAGGTAATCGCTATGGGCGTCCCTGATGTAATTGGCACCATATTAGCGTGCGTCCCCTGAGCGGGAGGCGAAGGGTCTGACACGTGGGGAGAGTTAGTCGGCATAACTTCCCCCTCCACAGAACCCTCTGGTGATAATTCTTTTATAGATAAAGACTGATTTTTACTGTTTAAGGTGAAATCAATACATTTAGTACACATTCTCCTATGGGGCTCCACCATGGCTTTCAAACATAATGAACAAGTAGGTTCCTCTGTGTCAGACATGTTTAAACAGACTAGCAATGAGACTAGCAAGCTTGGAAAACACTTTAAAACAAGTTTACAAGCAATATAAAAAACGTTACTGCGCCTTTAAGAAACACAAATTTTCCCAAATTTTGAAATAACAGTGAAAAAATGCAGTTACACTAACGAAATTTTTACAGTGTATGTAATAAGTTAGCAGAGCATTGCACCCACTTGCAAATGGATGATTAACTCCTTAATACCAAAAACGGAATAACAAATGACAAAAACGTTTTTTAAACAGTCACAACAACTGCCACAGCTCTACTGTGGCTTTTTACCTCCCTCAATACGACTTTTGAAGCCTTTTGAGCCCTTCAGAGAAGTCCTGGATCATGCAGGAAGAAGCTGGATGTCTGTGTCTGTAATTTTTGCTGTGCAAAAAAACGCCAAAATAGGCCCCTCCCACTCATATTACAACAGTGGAAAGCCTCCAGGAACTGTTTCTAGGCAAAATTCAAGCCAGCCATGTGGAAAAAACTAGGCCCCAATAAGTTTTATCACCAAACATATGTAAAAAACGATAACTCTATTAGCTTAACTAAGATAAATGCAAATTTAATAAAAATTTAAAGACAGATTATGTTAAAATCATGGATCCATGGTACAATGTATTCACAATTACATAAAACAATATCACATAATTTATCGGATAAAATAATGCGATAAAAATGATAACATACAATATTAGCTGAAAGTAAATACCGTTGGGAAATGATATTCCCTACAAAAAATGTGAAATGTTCAAAAAACAGTGAAAAAAGTAAATCCCTAAAGGAAAAAACGATGTGACAGTGGTCAAAAAAAGTGGTCACAAGAGTGATCAGGCAAAAGTTCAAAAAACAAAGAACAAAAAAAACAAAAATGAAAAAACATGAAAATATAAGTGAATCGTGATAAAGTTAGTGAGAAAACAATAATGGTAGTTCCAATATGAAAGTTGTGTGTCTGTTAATAAATCCTCCTTAAATGTGTCCTCAAAAAAAGTCAATACAGGTGTTTATGTGGTAGGTGAGGGGATGTCCGGTAAGCCCTGGGTTCAATCCCTTAATCCAACCTGTAAAAGAAATCTGAAATAGTGCAATAATGCTAACAAATAAACAAATAATTAAGAAAAGTGCTCACCAATTTCTGCCAACGCGTTTCGGCCCTTACTTGGGCCTTTTTCAAGACTATAAAATGGTGTATAATGGTGGCTTTATTTAAGAGACTGATGTTATCCAATCAAAATTGTCGGTATTTTGGCGCCAATTCTTTAGTGTCGACCCGGAAGGGAATATGTGTATCTTAATTCCCAATGTAAACAAAGTGTTCCTTTATAGATCACCCTTACAAATCAATTGGGTCTAAACTTTGGTAGTAACTTGAAGCTTTGTAAATACCTTCATATCCTTATTTCTTTGTTGCTAACGCTCGATAGAACCGGAAGTGCCTTGAGCGTACCGCGCGTTAATACTGTTTCTGGTTTCGCTCTATATCACTTCCGGTAACAGTAGCGAGCGGTAAATGGCACGCATGCTTATTCTATGGGTGCAAATAGTTAAGAACTGACTAGCCAAAAAACTAATAGTTATGAGAGGAACTGACTGGCCAAAGAACCAGTAGTGTATATCTATGACATAAATAAGATCAGGTGAACTAAAAACGTATGAATAAAACCGATGGGGAATACACATATATAAAAGCGATAGTTGGAATTAATTAAAAGTGATAGTTGGAATTAGGTAAAATAAATTAATGCCGAATGTATTAAATATTGGCATGAATTGACATTATAAAAAGCGACATGAATTGACATTGTAAAAAATCCATAACAGTTCGTAAAAATGCATGGTTATGACATAAAAAACGCTTTAAATATTTTGGGTATGGCATAAAAAGAAGAAGTTAAGAGACTTAAAAAAAGTAGAAAAATACACAAATGAACAATTTCAAATCCGAGCATGTACATATACATTATAATGTGCTCCCTAAAACCCTACACATTAAAAATTTTACACATTAAAAATATTAACATTATAGTAAGCAAATTAGAATGTCTAAAAATATCTAAAACTGACTTAAAATACAGGGATAAATATACTTGATTCTCCAAATACATTAAAGGGTAAGTAGCCCCATCTAAAGGTTTGAACAAATTTGATACGTTTGTGAACGCTAAGGAATTCGTCAGAAAACTGACACTTAAGAGACATTTTATGAAGTCTCCATTAGAAATGCACATATCTATGCAAGGTAGATCGTATCAGAACAACCAAACTGTCGATGGAAGTATCTACTTACATACCGATCTGAAACCAAAATCTTCCTTCTTTCCGGTTACCAGCAAAGGCAATGCCATTGAAACCTTTGACACGGTAGTGTGCAATGAAATCAGAGATCTAAAACAAAACAAATTGAATAAACATAAACATAACCTTTCGAGGGAACAATTCAACACTATCAAAACCCTTGAGAACAACCACGACCTCGTCATTAAACCTGTGGACAAGGGTGGGGGTATGGTTATCCTAAATAAGGTCGACTACGATCAAGAGTGTGACAGAATTCTGTCAGACAGGCAAACATATGAAATACTTAAAGGGAACCCCATAGATGACTTTAAGAAAGAATTGGACGAAACTCTAAGAGGAGCAAGGGAGATTGGAATATTGAACGATAAGGAATTCAAATATATAAGCATTAAACACCCTATTACGCCGGTGTTTTACTATCTCCCTAAAGTCCACAAATCCTTAACAAAACCGCCAGGCCGACCAATTATATCAGGCATTGGTGGTTTGTCAAGCAACTTGTCTGAATATGTGGATAAACAATTACAAAAATACGTGGTACAACTACCATCATATGTGAGGGACTCCAATAAAATACTAAATATTTTGGAAGGTATAGAATGGGAGGAAAACTACATATTGGTAACATGCGATGTTACCTCTCTTTACACCTGTATACCGCATGAAGGTGGTATAGAGGCAGTCAACTTCTTCCTCAATAAAGATCCGGAGCTACCTGAACCACAAAGAGATTTTATCATCGATGGGATACATTATATTCTAACCCACAATTACTTCAATAATAGAGGGATCTATTATAGACAAGTATGTGGGACAGCTATGGGGACCAGGTTCGTGCCCAGCTACGCTAACTTATACATGGGCTACTGGGAACGTATTTTCTGGGACTCATGCCCAGCGAGCGCAGACCTGGTCCTCTACAACAGATACATTGATGACATCATTATGATTTGCAAAGGCTCAATAGAAGATTTGGATTATACCATCCAAGTAATCAATACCAACATGCATAACCTTAGATTCACTCACAAATTCAGTAAACATGAAATTACATACTTAGACTTAAAGATTGAAATTAGGAATGGTAAATTGGAAACGTCCACATTCTTTAAAGAAGTGGACTGTAACAATTATATCCATAAAGACAGTTGCCATCTTAACAGATGGAAGTCGAATATACCTAAGGGGCAACTGCTGAGATTAAAGAAGAATTATTCAGATCCTAAGAAATGGGAAGAACAAGCCATTATCCTAAAGAACAGATTTCTGGAACGGGGTTATGAAGAAGAAGCCCTCGAAAATGACATAGAAGAAGTTAGACAAAGAGATAGGAAGGATCTCCTGTCATATAAACCAAAGAAAGTCTACAATAACCTTGATGGAGATCAACTAACCATCTCCTTTATTATGGAATACAGCGAAAATAGACATATTGTGGAAAAGATCGTAAAGAAACATTGGCCACTACTAAGAAACGACGAAATTATAGGGGATAGGCTGACGCCCCGCCCAGTATTCATATACAGAAAAACAAACTATCTCCAAGTATACCCAGGAATACAATGACCAATACAAGAGATGTATAAGGTAGAGAAGTCAAAGGATTTTTTCCGTGTGTGAGTTGCAAAGCCTGCCAGAGGTGAGTGAGAATCAAAGAGTTCACCTCGTTTAATACGAGTGTTAAATATAAGATCAAGGATCTTATAAAGTGTAGCAGCAAAGGAGTAATCTATATGATATGGTGTAGTTGTGGTTTCCAATACATAGGACAAACATCCAGAACCCTGAGAGATAGAATCAGGGAACACCTATTAAAGATCAAACACAAAAACACTGAAACAGCACTATACAGACATTTCTTAACCCAACACCAAGCTAAGCAAAAAGATTTTAGCTATATTGGTATCCAATTAGTTACACCAAATTGGAGGGGTGGAGACCAAGAAAAAAAGATTACTAACTGCGGAATCAAGATGGATTTTTAACATAGATTGCCTATACCCCAGGGGTTTGAACAATAGGGAAGACCTGTCACACCTATTAAGCCTAAAATAAATCGTTTTGGGAATCAGTTCATTTGAGAGATCACATAACCACTTTGCATGTATTTTCATACTAGCTAGACTAGTTATTTTGGACTCTTTTAAGGACCATTAGATGTATAATAGGGTTAGGTATCCCATTAGATACTATAGGGCACTTATGTTATCCATTGTTACTCCTATGTCACTTAGTAGCACACTTTACTTTAATCCTCCCAACTTACCCTTTAATGTATTTGGAGAATCAAGTATATTTATCCCTGTATTTTAAGTCAGTTTTAGATATTTTTAGACATTCTAATTCGCTTATTATAATATTATTTTTAATGTGTATAATTTTTAATGTGTAGGGTTTTAGGGAGAACATTATAATGTATATGTACATGCTCGGATTTGAAATTGTTCATTTGTGTATTTTTCTACTTTTTTTAAGTCTCTTAACTTCTTCTTTTTATGCCATACCCAAAATATTTAAAGCGTTTTTTATGTCATAACCATGCATTTTTACGAACTGTTATGGATTTTTTACAATGTCAATTCATGTCGCTTTTTATAATGTCAATTCATGCCAATATTTAATACATTCGGCATTAATTTATTTTACCTAATTCCAACTATCGCTTTTAATTAATTCCAACTATCGCTTTTATATATGTGTATTCCCCATCGGTTTTATTCATACGTTTTTAGTTCACCTGATCTTATTTATGTCATAGATATACACTACTGGTTCTTTGGCCAGTCAGTTCCTCTCATAACTATTAGTTTTTTGGCTAGTCAGTTCTTAACTATTGCACCCATAGAATAAGCACGCTTGCCATTTAACGCTCGCTACTGTTAACGAAACCGGAAACAGTATTAACGCGCGGTACGCTCAAGGCACTTCCGGTTCTATCGAGCGTTAGCAACAAAGAAATAAGGATATGAAGGTATTTACAAAGCTTCAGGTTACTACCGAAGTTTAGACCCCATTGATTTGTAAGGGTGATCTATAAAGGAACACTGTTTACATTGGGAATTAAGATACACATATTCCCTTCCGGGTCGACACTAAAGAATTGGCGCCAAAATACCGACAATTTTGATTGGATAACATCAGTCTCTTAAATAGAGCCACCATTATACACCATTTTATAGTCTTGAAAAAGGCCCAAGTAAGGGCTGAAACGGGTTGGCAGAAATTGGTGAGCACTTTTCTAAATTATTTGTTTATTTGTTAGCATTATTGCACTATTTCAGATTTCTTTTACAGGTTGGATTAAGGGATTGAACCCAGGGTTTTATCGGACATCCCCTCACCTACCACATAAACACCTGTATTGACTTTTTTTGAGGACACATTTAAGGAGGATTTATTAACAGACACACAACTTTCATATCGGAACCACCATTATTGTTTTCTCACTAACTTTATCACGATTCACTTATTTTTTCATATTTTTTCATTTTTGTTCTTTGAACTTTTGCCTGATCACTCTTGTGACCACTTTTTTTGACCACTGTCACATCGTTTTTTCCTTTAGGGATTTACTTTTTTCACTGTTTTTTGAACATTTCACATTTTTTGTAGGGAATAATTTCCCAACGGTATTTACTTTCAGCTAATATTGTATGTTATCATTTTTATCGCATTATTTTATCCGATAAATTATGTGATATTGTTTTATGTAATTGTGAATACATTGTACCATGGATCCATGATTTTAACATAATCGGTCTTTTTTAAATTTGTATTAAATTTGCATTTATCTTAGTTAAGCTAATAGAGTTATTTGAGACGTCACAGAACGATCTACTTATTTATTTCCTATCTCCTATCCAACAGAGTTTATATTTAGCTTTATCAGTTAAATTCACTTCCTCAGCCTTTGTTAGGCGCTCCTAGGTCTTTTAACATTATATCACTTCTATCTAAGGGCTAGCTAGGTATCCTTTTGTACCCAGGAGCTAGTAGGAACACTGTGTGAGCGCTGCGAGATACCATATTAATATTTCACAATGTAACTATTAGTTATATTGTAGCTATCTTAGGGTTTATTTTATAGGTAAGTATTTAGTTTTAAATAGGAATAATTTAGTTAATGCTAGGAATATTTATTTATATTTATTTAAATTATATTTAAGTTAGGGGGGGTTAGGGTTAGACTTAGGTTTAAGGGTTATTAAATTTAATATAGTGGCGGCGGTGTGGGGGGGCAGATTAGGGGTTAATATGTATAATGTAGGTGGCGGTGGGCTCCGGAGGCGGCAGGATAGGGGTTAATACATTTATTAGAGTTGTGGTGGGCTCCGGGAGCGGCGGTTTAGGGGTTAATAACTTTATTTAGTTGAGGTGGGCTCTGGGAGCGGCGGTTTAGGGGTTAATAACTTTATTTAGTTGCGGTGGGCTCCGGCAGCGGCGGTATAGGGGGTAAAACAGTATAGTATGGGTGCTTATTGACAGTATACCAAGAAAGCTGTGAAAAAGCAGAAGAGCAGCAAGATCGATGACTGTTAGTTAACAACTGTCCACTGCTCATCGCACCGTACTTGGTGCGCGGCTTTTTGACAGCTTTTTTTATTATTTTGGAGAGCGTATTCAGGTCCGCAGCAGCGATGTTAGGCGATCTTAGGCAAGCATATTGGTGCCGGCGAATGCAGGTAAGATAACACAGGTTGATAAATAGAGGTCTGCTGATATGGTTTCTAAATCCAGACTTTTATCTCTTTCTTTTCAGGGAAAGATGGTATTTGGTTCTGATTTGGATTCAATTATCTCTACTGTGACCGGAGGTAAAGCTTTTCTTCCCCAGGACAAAAAGTCCAAGGGTAAATTTATAGCTACAAATCATTTTCGTCCCTTTCATCAGTACAGGGCACAGAATATCCGTTTCTTCCTTTCAAAAACAAGGTCCTTCTGAAAACCAAGTTCTAATTAGAACAAGTCTAAGCAGTTAAAAAAAAATGGAATCCATCATCCAAGTATGCATTAAGGTGCATCCGCTGTTCCTGGCGCTGGTTGGGGGAAGGTTACGCTACAGAATATAAGAAACAAATAATAATAATAAAAAAAGAACAGTTTATAGGTACTGCCAGTACCTAAGATGGTGCCTAACAGTTAGAGGGGAGAGGTTTAGAGAGCTATTTAGGGGGATCAGGTAGGTTGGAGGGTAAGGGAGGATCCTACACTGCATAAAATAAATAAATATATATATATATATATATATATATATATATATATATATATATATATATATACTTACCTGATAAATTTCTTTCTAGAGTTCACAGAATCATCCATTACTGTTGGCAATATCACTCCTGCCCAGCAGGAGGAGGCAAGGAGCACCACATCAAAGCTGTTAAGTATCACTTCCCTTCCCACAATCCCCAGTCATTCGACTGAAGGAAAAGGAGAGAAAGGAAATAAGATGTAGAGGTGCCTGAGGTTTATATAAAAAAAAACCTGTCTGAAAATAAAGGTGGGCCGTGGACTCACTGTGTCTAGAAATAAATAAATTTATCAGGTAAGCATACATTTTGTTTTCTTTAAGACACGGTAAGTCCACGGAATCATCAATTACTGTTGGGAATCAATACCCAAGCTAGAGGACACAGATGATTAGGGAGGGAAAAGACAGGTAACCTAAACAGAAGGCACCAATGCTTGAAGCACCTTTCTCCCAAAAGAAACCTCAGCCGAGGTAAAAGTATCAAATTTAGAAAAAAGTGTGCAAAGAAGACCAAGTCGCAGACTCGCAAATCTGTTCTACAGATGCCTCATTCTTGAATGCCCAAGAGGAAAAAACAGCCCTAGGGGAATGAGCTGTGATTCTCTCAGGAGGCTGCTGTCCAGCAGTCTCATACGCCAAATGAATAATACTTCTCAACCAGAGAGAAAGATAGGTAGCCGTAGCTTTCTGAGCTTTGCGTTTCCCAGAAAAAAACACAAAACAATGCAGAAGACATGAAAATCCTTAGTAGCCTGCAAAAAAATTTTAAGAGCTCACACAACATCAAGGTTGTATAACAAACGTTCCTTATGAGAAGAGGGATTAGGACAGAGAGAAGAAACAACAATTTCCTGATTAATATTTTAGTCTGAAACAACCTTAGGAAGAAAACCAAACCTGGTACAAAGAACTGCCTTATCTGCATGAAATATGAAATAAGGAGAATCACACTGCAAAGCTGAGAGTTCATAAACCATCCGAGCAGAAGAGATAGCAATAAGAAGCAAAACCTTCAAAGATAACTTTATATCTATGGAATGCATTGGCTCAAACAGAGCCAGTTGCAAAACTTTAAAAACAAGGTTAAGGCTCCAAGGTGGAGCAACAGACTTAAACACAGGCCTGATTCTGACCAAGGCCTGACAAAAGGATTGCACATCTGGCACGTCCACCAGACGCTTGTGCAACAAAAAAGATCATGCAGAGATCTGACCCTTCAGGGTACTGACCGACAAACCCTTCTCCAGGCCTTCCTGGATAATAGACAAAATTCTTGGGATCCTGACCATACTCCAAGAATATCCCTTAGACTCACTCCAATAAAGATATTTACGCTATATCTTATGGTAAATATTTCTATTGAAAGGCTTACAAGCCTGAATCATGATCTCAATGACCGACTCGGAAAGCAAAATGCTTAGCTAAAATCAAGCTTTCAAACTCCAAGCAGTCAGCTTCCGAGAAACGAGATTTGGATAAAGAAAGGACCCCTGAAGTAGAAGGTCCTTCCTCAGAGGGAGTCTCCACGAAGGTAGAGATGACATTTCCACTAGATCTACATACCAGATCCTGCAAGGCCACACAGGAGCTATTAAAGTCACTGACGCTCTCTCCTGCTTGATCCAAGCAATGACTCGTGGAAGGAGAGATAAAGTAGGAAACAGGTATGCCAACCTGAAGTTCCAAAGAACTGACAGAGCATCTATCAGAAAGGAGAAAAAGAAAGAAAAAGAAACACTGTTGTGCCACACTGAACCTATAGGTAGATGAAGTGATCAATTCAAAATGGAGGAGTGTAGGACCGGAGTAATGTATTAAAACGTAACTTTTATAAAGAATTCATGATGGGGGTGAAAAAACACAGTACATTAAAAAACAAACACAATAACACACAACAAATAAGAAAAAAAAAATGCTCCCCGTGTATGTCACCATGAACTATTAAGTCTCCAGGAACGGCCTATGTTTATAAGGGATGTATATATTCTAAGAACCCAGATGAACAGGTAACAGGGAAAACATAATTTATGCTTACCTGATAAATTTATTTCTCTTGTGATGTATCGAGTCCACGGATTCATCCTTACTTGTGGGATATTCTCCTTCCCTACAGGAAGTGGCAGAGAGAGCAGCCACAGCAGAGCTGCCTATATAGCTCCCCGCTTAGCTCCACCCCCCAGTCATTTGACCGAAGGCTAGGAAGAAAAAGGAGAAACTATAGGGTGCAGTGGTGACTGAAAGTTTAAAAATAAAAATATATATGTTTGTCTTAATAAACAGGGCGAGCCGTGGACTCGATACATCACAAGAGAAATAAATTTATCAGGTAAGCATAAATGTTTTCTCTTGTAAGATGTATCGAGTCCACGGATTCATCCTTACTTGTGGGATACCAATACCAAAGCTTTAGGACACGGATGAAGGGAGGGACAAGACAGGGACCTTAAATGGAAGGCACCACTGCTTGTAGAACCTCTCCCCCAAATATAGCCTCCGAAGAAGCAAAAGTATCAAATTTGGAAAAAGTATTTAGCGAAGACCAAGTCGCTGCATTACAAATCTGTTCAACAGAAGCCTCATTTTTAAAAGCCCATTTGGAAGCCACAGCTCTAGTAGAATGAGCAGTAATTGTTTCAGGAGGCTGCTGTCCAGCAGTCTTATAGGCCAAACGGATGATGCTTTTCAGCCAAAAGGAAAGAGAGGTAGCCGTAGCCTTTTGACCTCTCCGCTTACCAGAATAAACAACAAATGAAGATGTTTGACGGAAATCTTTAGTTGCTTGTAAGTAGAACTTTAAAGCACGAACCACATCAAGATTGTGCAACAGACGTTCCTTCTTTGAAGAAAGATTAGGACACAGTGAAGGAACAACAATCTCTTGATTGATATTCTTATTAGAAACAACCTTAGGAAGAAACCCAGGTTTGGTACGCAAAACCACCTTATCTGCATGGAAAATAAGATAAGGGGAATTACACTGTAGAGCCGAAGCGATAGCTACTAGAAACAAAACTTTCCAAGATAGAAGCTTAATATCTATGGAATACATAGGTTCAAACGGAACCCCTTGAAGAACTTTAAGGACTAAATTTAGGCTCCAAGGCGGAGCAACAGGCTTAAATACAGGCTTAATTCTGACCAAAGCCTGACTAAATGCTTGAACGTCTAGGACATCTGCCAGACGTTTGTGTAGTAGAATAGACAAAGCAGATATTTGCCCTTTTAGGGAACTAGCTGATAATCCCTTCTCCAAACCTTCTTGGAGAAAAAACAATATTCTAGGAATAATTGCAACATTTTTGCCAATAACTACTGATGGTATTTCAATTGAGCTGGCTCTATTAATACTAATACAATATTAAAAGGTGGTTCACTCAAATAGCCTAAGTAGGAGTTATGCAAATTAGAGGTTGAGGAGACGTCCTCCCCTCTTTAGAATTTTATTGCCTTTAAAAATCCTAAGCCATTATTTATTATTATTTTTTATTTTTTATTATTATATTTTTTATTTTTAATAATATTTTTATCTTAGCCTATTTTAAATATCCGAATCAAGACAAATTGTCTGTTATCTATATATCTATGTATTAATAAATATTATTTATCAGTTTGAAGCATTATATCTAGTACTTTTAACCAAGTTGTTTTACATCCCTAGCTATCCTATATTCTAATATAGGCAAAGCGCTGTTTACATATTTTTTCTTTTTCCTATATGTTCACCCTAGAATAACTGAGAATATTCTGTTTAAACAGCACATAGGGTTGCAAGTGAGGTGCTTCTTAACCTTTCTATCCTAATATTCTAGGAATCCTAATCTTACTCCACGAGTAACCTTTGGATTCACACCAATAAAGATATTTGTGCCAAATCTTATGATAGATCTTCCTGGTGTCAGGCTTTCTAACCTGAATCAGGGTATCAATGACTGACTCAGAGAAACCACGCTTTGATAGAATCAGGTGTTCAATCTCCAAGCAGTCAGACACAGAGAAACTAGATTTGGATGGGTGAACGGACCTTGGATTAGAAGGTCCCGCCTCATTGGCAGAGTCCACGGTGGAACCGAGGACATGTCCACTAGGTCTGCATACCAAGTCCTGCGTGGCCATGCAGGTGCTATCAGAATCACCGAAGCTCTCTCCTGCTTGATTCTGGCAACCAGACGTGGGAGGAGAGGAAACGGTGGAAATACATAGGCCAGATTGAAGGACCAAGGCACTGCTAGAGCATCTATCAGTACCGCCTTGGGACCCCGGGACCTGGACCCATAACGAGGAAGTTTGGCATTCTGAAGGGACGCCATCAGATCCAATTCTGGTGTGCCCCATAGCTGAATCAGCTGAGCAAATACCTCCGGATGGAGTTCCCACTCCCCCGGATGAAAAGTCTGACGACTTAGGAAATCCGCCTCCCAGTTCTCTACTCCTGGGATGTGGATTGCTGAGAGATGGCAAGAGTGATCCTCTGCCCATCAGATTATTTTGGTTACCTCCATCATCACTTCCTCCTTGATGATTGATAAAAGCTACAGTCGTGATGTTGTCCGACTGAAACCTGATGAATTTGGCCACAGCAAGCAGAGGCCATGCCTGAAGCGCATTGAATATCGCTCTCAGTTCTAGAATGTTTATCAGAAGAAGAGATTCCTCCCGAGTTCATAAGCCCTGTGCTTTCAGGGAGTTCCAGACTGCACCCCAGCCTAGCAGGCTGGCATCTGTCGTTACAATGAGCCACTCTGGCCTGCGGAAGCACATTCCCTGAGACAGGTGGTCCTGAGACAACCACCAGAGAAGAGAATCTCTGGTCTCCTGGTCCAGATGCAGTTGAGGAGATAAATCTGCATAATCCCCATTCCACTGTTTGAGCATGCATAGTTACAGTGGTCTGAGGTGTAGGCGGGCAAAAGGAACTATGTCCATTGCCGCTACCA
The DNA here is from genome assembly GCF_027579735.1 of Bombina bombina. NCBI lineage: Eukaryota > Metazoa > Chordata > Amphibia > Anura > Bombinatoridae > Bombina > Bombina bombina. Next base: position 1,077,372,206 of record NC_069499.1, read on the forward strand.
TGAGTCTGATTACCTCCATACACTGAGCCACTGATGGCCGAGGAATGGAATGAAGAGCTCGGCAAGTGGTTAAGAGTTTTGATTTTCTGACCTCCGTCAGAAATATTTTCATTTCTACCGAATCTATCAGACTTCCTAGAAAGGAAACTCTTTTAAGAGAGAACTCTTTTGTTATGTTCACCTTCCACCCGTGAGATCTCAGAAAAGCCAACACGATGTCCGTGTGAGACTTGGCTAGCTGGAAAGTCGACGCCTGAATTAAGATGTCGTCTAGATAAGGCGCCACTGCTATGCCCCGTGGCCGTAGAACCGCCAGAAGGGACCCTAGCACCTTTGTGAAAATTCTTGGAGCCGTGGCCAACCCAAAGGGAAGGGCCAAAAACTGGTAATGCCTGTTTAGAAAGGCGAATCTTAGAAATTGATGATGATTTCTGTTAATAGGGATGTGTAGATACGCATCCTTTAAGTCCACGGTAGTCATATATTGACCCTCCTGGATCAGAGGTAGAATAGTCCAAATAGTCTCCATCTTGAATGATGGAACTTTGAGGAACTTGTTTAGAATTTTGAGATCCAAGATTGGTATGAAAGTTCCCTCTTTTTTGGGAACCACAAACAGGTTTGAGTAGAACCCTAGCCCCTGTTTCTCTTTTGGGACTGGGCGGATCACCCCCATGGTATGTAGGTCTTCTACACAGTGTAAGAACGCCTCTCTTTGTCTAGTTTACAGACAATCAAGAAATGGGAAATCTCCCCCTTGGAAGGGAGTCTGAATTCCAGAAGATATCCCTGGGACACAATTTCTAAAGCCCAGGGATCGTGAACATCTCTTGCCCAAGCCAGAGCGAAGAGAGAGAGAGAGAGAGTCTGCCCTCTACTAGAACCGGTCCCGGATCGGGGACTACCCCTTCATGCTGTCTTAGAGGCAGCTGCAGGCTTCTTGGCCTGTTTACCCTTGTTCCAAGCCTGGTGGTTAGGTCTCCAGACTAACTTGGATTGGGCAAAATTCCCCTCTTGCTTTGCAGCAGAGGAAGCTGAAGCGGGACCATTCTTAAAGTTCCGATAGGAACGAAAATGATTTTGTTTGGTCCTCATCTTATTTGATCTATCCTGAGGAAGGGTATGACCTTTTCCTCCAGTGATGTCTGAAATAATCTCTTTCAGTTCAGGCCCGAATAGGGTCTTTCCTTTGAAAGGGATGTTCAAAAGTCTAGATTTAGATGACACATCAGCAGACCAGGACTTAAGCCGTAACGCCCTGCGTGCTAAAATGGCAAAACCTGAATTCTTTGCCGCTAATTTAGCCAGTTGAAATGCAGCATCAGTAATAAAAGAATTAGCCAACTTAAGGGCCTTAATTCTGTCTATAATCTCCTCTAATGGAGTCTCCATCTGAAGAGCCTCTTCTAGACCCTCAAACCAGAAAGCAGCTGCAGTAGTTACACGAACAATGCATGCAATAGGATGGAGAGAAAAACCCTGATGAACAAAAATTTTCTTCAGGAGACCCTCTAATTTTTTATCCATAGGATCTTTGAAAGCACAACTGTCTTCGATAGGTATAGTTGTACGCTTAGACAGAGTAGAAATAGCTCCCTCCACCCTAGGAACGGTCTGCATCGAGTCCCGCATGGTGTCAGATATGGGAAACATTTTCTTAAAAACAGGAGGGGGAGAGAACAGAATACCTGGTCTATCCCACTCCTTAGTAATAATATTCACAATCCTCTTAGGGACTGGAAAAACATCAGTGTAAACAGGAACCTCTAAGTATTTATCCATTTTACACAATTTCTCTGGAACCACTATAGGGTCAGAATCTGTCTGAGGAAGCGTCTTTCCTGAATCAGAAATTTCTCCCTCAGATAACAAATCCCTCACCCCTACTTTAGAGCATTGTGAGGGCATATCATATACGGCTACTAAAGCGTCAGACGGCTCAGCATTTTTCCTAAACCCAGAGCTGTCCCGCTTTCCTTGTAAACCAGGCAGTTTAGATAAAACCTCTGTGAGGGTTGCATTCATAACTGTGGCCATGTCTTGTAAAGTAAAAGAATTTGACGCACTAGAGGTACTTGGCGTCACTTGTGCGGGCGTTACTGGTTGTGACACTTGGGGACAGCTAGATGGCGAACCCTCATTTACTTCTGACTGAGAATCATCTATTGCTCTATTTTTAAGTGCTAATATATGTTCTTTATAGTTTATAGACATATCAGTACAATTGGGACACAATCTAAGAGGGGGGTCCACAATGGCTTCCAAACATATTGAACAAGGATTTTCCTTGGTGTCAGACATAAACAGGCTAGTAAATGTAACAAGCAAGCTTGGAAAACACTGTAATCAAAGTAAATAACACTTAGAATTAAAACGGTACTGTGCCTTTAAGAGAAAAAAAGCTGCACAAATTCTGCAAAACAGTGTAAAAAAGCAGTAAAGACAACAAAATTTTTACAGTAGCAGCTATGCAAATAAACAATTAACCCCTTAATGGCAAAACCGGATTGAAAAAACGTCAAAATCGGTAAAAAAAGACTTACCTGCCCTTCAGAATGATTTGTGGGGAAAAAAAAAAAACTTTTTACAGCCCTCAAGCACAGCCGGAACCTCAGGATAAGCAGTTAGATGTCTCAGAGGAAAAGAAACTGCGCAACTGAATAGGCCCCTCCCACCTCACTCGATGTTTTGAGGCCTATCAGACATGTAATTGGCAAGAGTCCATGAGCTTGTGACATATGGGATATACAATCCTACCAGGAGGGGCAAAGTTTCCCAAACCTCAAAATGCCTATAAATACACCCCTCACCACACCCACAATTCAGTTTTACAAACTTTGCCTCCTATGGAGGTGGTGAAGTAAGTTTGTGCTAAGATTTCTACGTTGATATGCGCTTCTCAGCATTGTTGAAGCCCGATTCCTCTCAGAGTACAGCGAATGTCAGAGGGACGTGAAGGGAGTATCACCTATTGAATACGATGATTTCCCTAACGGGGGTCTTTTTTATGGGTTCTCTGTTATCGGTCGTAGAGATTCATCTCCTACCTCCCTTTTCAGATCGACGATATACTCTCAAATTTACCATTACCTCTACTAAAGAACTGTTTTAGTACTGGTTTGGCTATCTGCTATATGTGGATGGGTGTCTTTTTGGTAAGTATGTTTTTATTACTTAAGACACTCTCAGCTATGGTTTGGCACTTTATGCAAATTATATAAAGTTCTAAATATATGTATTGTACTTATATTTGCCATGAGTAAGGTTCATGTATTTCCTTCTGCAGACTGTCAGTTTCATATTTGGGAATATAAACACTTTAAGAAATTTGTTTCTTACCTGGGGTTTAATCTTTTTCAATTTTGACTACTTTTGCATTTGCGGGTATTAGGCCCGCGGGTGCGTCAAATATTAGACTTTATTGCGTCATTTTTGGTGCAAACTTTTTTGGCGCGGGAAATTACGTTTTTTGACTTAGTCATTTCCAGCGTCATACGTGACGTCGAGACCTTTCACACGGCGGCGTCATTAGTGACGCAAGTGTGTCATTTCCGGTCAAAAGTTTACGTTGCGTTGTGCGTCATACTTGGCGCCAAATTGTTTTCATTATTTTAATACCCAATTCATGTTGCCTCCTGCTCTCTTCTCTATCAAGAGGCCTATGCTTTTGCATTTTTTCCCATTCCTGAAACTGTCATTTAAGGAAAACATAATTTATGTAAGAACTTACCTGATAAATTCATTTCTTTCATATTAGCAAGAGTCCATGAGCTAGTGACGTATGGGATATACATTCCTACCAGGAGGGGCAAAGTTTCCCAAACCTCAAAATGCCTATAAATACACCCCTCACCACACCCACAAATCAGTTTAACGCATAGCCAAGAAGTGGGGTGATAAGAAAAAAGTGCGAAAGCATAAAAAATAAGGAATTGGAATAATAGTGCTTTATACAAAAAAATCATAACCACCACAAAAAGGGTGGGCCTCATGGACTCTTGCTAATATGAAAGAAATGAATTTATCAGGTAAGTTCTTACATAAATTATGTTTTCTTTCATGTAATTAGCAAGAGTCCATGAGCTAGTGACGTATGGGATAATGACTACCCAAGATGTGGATCTTCCACGCAAGAGTCACTAGAGAGGGAGGGATAAAATAAAGACAGCCAATTCAGCTGAAAATAATCCACACCCAAAATAAAGTTTAAATCTTATAATGAAAAAAAATGAAATTATAAGCAGAAGAATCAAACTGAAACAGCTGCCTGAAGTACTTTTCTACCAAAAACTGCTTCAGAAGAAGAAAACACATCAAAATGGTAGAATTTAGTAAAAGTATGCAAAGAAGACCAAGTTGCTGCTTTGCAAATCTGATCAACCAAAGCTTCATTCCTAAACGCCCAGGAAGTAGAAACTGACCTAGTAGAATGAGCTGTAATCCTTTGAGGCGGAGTTTTACCCGACTCGACATAAGCATGATGAATTAAAGATTTCAACCAAGATGTCAAAGAAATGGCAGAGGCCTTCTGACCTTTCCTAGAACCGGAAAAGATAACAAATAGACTAGAAGTCTTTCGGAAATTCTTAGTAGCTTCAACATAATATTTCAAAGCTCTAACTACATCCAAAGAATGCAATGATCTCTCCTTAGAATTCTTAGGATTAGGACATAATGAAGGAACCACAATTTCTCTACTAATGTTGTTAGAATTCACAACCTTAGGTAAAAATTTAAAAGAAGTTCGCAACACCGCCTTATCCTGATGAAAAATCAGAAAAGGAGACTCACAAGAAAGAGCAGATAATTCAGAAACTCTTCTAGCAGAAGAGATGGCCAAAAGAAACAAAACTTTCCAAGAAAGTAATTTAATGTCCAGTGAATGCATAGGTTCAAACGGAGGAGCTTGAAGAGCCCCCAGAACCAAATTCAAACTCCAAGGAGGAGAAATTGACTTAATGACAGGTTTTCTACGAACCAAAGCTTGTACAAAACAATGAATATCAGGAAGATTAGCAATCTTTCTGTGAAAAAGAACAGAAAGAGCAGAGATTTGTCCTTTCAAGGAACTTGCAGACAAACCTTTATCCAAACCATCCTGAAGAAACTGAAAAAATCTCGGATTTCTAAAAGAATGCCAGGAAAAATGATGAGAAAGACACCAAGAAATGTAAGTCTTCCAGACTCTATAATATATCTTCCTAGATACAGATTTACGAGCCTGTAACATAGTATTAATCACAGAGTCAGAGAAACCTCTTTGACTAAGAATCAAGCGTTCAATCTCCATACCTTTAAATTTAAGGATTTGAGATCCTGATGGAAAAAAGGACCTTGCGACAGAAGGTCTGGTCTTAACGGAAGAGTCCACGGTTGGCAAGAGGCCATCCGGACAAGATCCGCATACCAAAATCTGTGAGGCCATGCTGGAGCCACCAGCAGAACAAACGAGCATTCCTTCAGAATCTTGGAGATTACTCTTGGAAGAAGAACTAGAGGCGGAAAGATATAGGCAGGATGATACTTCCAAGGAAGTGACAATGCATCCACTGCTTCCGCTTGAGGATCCCTGGATCTGGACAGATACCTGGGAAGTTTCTTGTTTAGATGAGAAGCCATCAGATCTATTTCTGGAAGTCCCCACATTTGAACAATCTGAAGAAATACCTCTGGGTGAAGAGACCATTCGCCCGGATGTAACGTTTGGCGACTGAGATAATCCGCTTCCCAATTGTCTATACCTGGGATATGAACCGCAGAAACTAGACAGGAGCTGGATTCCGCCCATACCAGTATTCAAGATACTTCTTTCATAGCCAGAGGACTGCGAGTCCCTCCTTGATGATTGATGTATGCCACAGTTGTGACATTGTCTGTCTGAAAACAAATGAATGATTCTCTCTTTAGAAGAGGCCATGACTGAAGAGCTCTGAAAATTGCACGGAGTTCCAAAATATTGATTGGTAATCTCACCTCCTGAGATTCCCAAACCCCTTGTGCTGTCAGAGACCCCCAAACAGCTCCCCAACCTGTCAGACTTGCATCTGTTGAAATTACAGTCCAGGTCGGAAGAACAAAAGAAGCCCCCTGAACTAAACGATGGTGATCTGTCCAGTGTCGTACAATCGGTTTTAAAGATATTAATTGAGATATCTTTGTGTAATCCCTGCACCACTGGTTCAGCATACAGAGCTGAAGAGGTCGCATGTGAAAACGAGCAAAGGGGATCGCGTCCGATGCAGCAGTCATAAGACCTAGAATTTCCATGCATAAGGCTACCGAAGGGAATGATTGTGATTGAAGGTTTCGACAAGCTGAGATCAATTTTAGACGTCTCTTTTCTGTCAGAGACAGAGTCATGGACGCTGAATCTATCTGGAAACCTAAAAAGGTTGCCCTTGTCTGAGGAATCAATGAACTTTTCAGTAAATTGATCCTCCAACCATGTTCTTGAAGAAACAATACAAGTCGATTTGTATGAGATTCTGCTAAATGTGAAGACTAAGCAAGTACCAAGATATCGTCCAAATAAGGAAATACCACAATGCCCTGTTCTCTGATTACAGACAGAAGGGCACCGAGAACCTTTGTAAAAATTCTTGGAGCTGTTGCTAGGCCAAACGGCAGAGCCACAAACTGGTAATGCTTGTCTAGGAAAGAGAATCTCAGAAACTGATAGTGATCTGGATGAATCGGAATATGCAGATATGCATCCTGTAAATCTATTGTGGACATATAATGCCCTTGCTGAACAAAAGGCAGGATAGTCCTTATAGTTACCATTTGAATGTTGGTATCCATACATAACGATTCAATATTTTTAGATCCAGAACTGGTCTGAAGGAATTCTCCTTCTTTGGTACAATGAAGAGATTTGAATAAAACCCCAGCCCCTGTTCCAGAACTGGAACTGGTATAATTACTCCAGCCAACTCTAGATCTGAAACACATTTCAGAAATGCTTGAGCCTTCGCTGGATTTACTGGGACACGGGAAAGAAAAAATCTCTTTGCAGGAGGCCTTATCTTGAAGCCAATTCTGTACCCTTCTGAAACAATGTTTTGAATCCAAAGATTGTGAATTGAATTGATCCAAATTTCTTTGAAAAATCGTAATCTGCCCCCTACCAGCTGGGCTGGAATGAGGGCCGCACCTTCATGTGGACTTGGGAGCTGGCTTTGATTTTCTAAAAGGCTTGGATTTATTCCAGACTGGAGATGGTTTCCAAACTGATACCGCTCCTGTGGGTGAAGGATCAGGCTTTTGTTCCTTATTGTGACGAAAGGAACGAAAACGATTATTAGACCTAAATTTACCTTTAGATTTTTTATCCTGTGGTAAAAAAGTTCCTTTCCCTCCAGTAACAGTTGAGATAATAGAATCCAACTGTGAACCAAATAATTTATTACCCTGGAAAGAAAGGGAAAGCAAAGTTGACTTAGAAGACATATCAGCATTCCAAGTTTTAAGCCATAAAGCTCTAGTAGCTAAAATAGCTAGAGACATATACCTGACATCAACCCTAATGATATCAAAGATGGCATCACAAATAAAGTTATTAGCATGTTGAAGAAGATTAACAATGCTATGAGAATTATTATCTGTTACTTGTTGCGCTAAAGCTTCTAACCAAAAAGTTGAAGCTGCAGCAACATCCGCTAAAGATATAGCAGGTCTAAGAAGATTACCTAAACATAAGTAAGCTTTTCTTAGAAAGGATTCAATCTTCCTATCTAAAGGATCCTTAAAGGAAGTACTATCTGCCGTAGGAATAGCAGTACGTTTAGCAAGAGTAGAGACAGCCCCATCAACTTTAGGGATTTTGTCCGAAAATTCTAATCTGTCAGATGGCACAGGATATAATTGCTTAAAACGTTTAGAGGAGTAAATGAATTACCCAAATTATTCCATTCCCTGGAGATTACTTCAGAAATAGCATCAGGGACAGGAAAAACTTCTGGAATAACTACAGGAGATTTAAAAACCTTATTTAAACGTTTAGATTTAGTATCAAGAGGACCAGAATCCTCTATTTCTAATGCAATTAAGACTTCTTTAAGTAAAGAACGAATAAATTCCATTTTGAATAAATATGAAGATTTATCAGCATCAACCTCTGAGACAGAATCCTCTGAACCAGAGGAACCATTATCAGAATGAGGATGTTCATTTAAAAATTCATCTTAAAAATGAAGTTTTAAAAGACCTTTTACGTTTACTAGAAGGAGGAATAACAGACATAGCCTTCATAATGGATTTAGAAACAAAATCTCTTATGTTAACAGGAACACTCTGAGTATTAGATGTTGAAGGAATAGCAACAGGTAATGTAACATTACTAAAGGAAATAATATCTGCATTAACAAGTTTGTCATGACATTCATTACAAACAGCTGGAGGAACAGATACCACAAGTTTACAGCAGATACACTTAACTTTGGTAGATCCAGCACCAGGCAGCGTTTTTCCAGAAGTATCTTCTGACTCAGTATCAATCTGGGACATCTTGCAATATGTAATAGAAAAAACAACATATAAAGCAAAATTGATCAAATTCCTTAAATGACAGTTTCAGGAATGGGAAAAATTGCCAGTGAACAAGCTTCTAGCAACCAGAAGCAATAAATAATGAGACTTAAATAATGTGGAGACAATAGTGACGCCCATATTTTTTAGCGCCAAAAAAGACACCCACATTATTTGGTGCCTAAATGCTTTTGGCGCCAAAAATGACGCCACATCCAAAACGCCGACACTTTTGGCGCAAAAAAACGTCAACAATTACGTAACTTCCGGCGACACGTATAACGCCGGAAACAGAAAAAAAAATTTGCGCCAAAAAAGTCAGCGCCAAGAATGACACAATAAAAAGAAGCATTTTCAGCCCCCGCGAGCCTAACAGCCCACAGGGAAAAAAGTCAAATTTTAAGGTAAGAAAAAAATTGATTTATTCATATGCATTATCCCAAATATGAAACTGACTGTCTGAAATAAGGAATATTGAACATCCTGAGTCAAGGCAAATAAATGTTTGAATACATATATTTAGAACTTTATATAAAAGTGCCCAACCATAGCTTAGAGTGTCACAGAAAATAAGATTTACTTACCCCAGGACACTCATCTACATGTAGTAGAAAGCCAAACCAGTACTGAAACGAGAATCAGTAGAGGTAATGGTATATATAAGAGTATATCGTCGATCTGAAAAGGGAGGTAAGAGATGAATCTCTACGACCGATAACAGAGAACCTATGAAATAGACCCCGTAGAAGGAGATCATTGAATTCAAATAGGCAATACTCTCCTCACATCCCTCTGACATTCACTGCACGCTGAGAGGAAAACCGGGCTCCAACCTGCTGCGGAGCGCATATCAACGTAGAATCTAGCACAAACTTACTTCACCACCTCCATAGGAGGCAAAGTTTGTAAAACTGATTTGTGGGTGTGGTGAGGGGTGTATTTATAGGCATTTTGAGGTTTGGGAAACTTTGCCCCTCCTGGTAGGAATGTATATCCCATACGTCACTAGCTCATGGACTCTTGCTAATTATATGAAAGAAATAGATAATTTTGCTTTATATGTTGTTTTTTCTTTTACATTGAGCAAGATGTCCCAATCCGATCCTGTCTCTGAAGTTTCTGCTGGAACATTGCTGCCTGACATCGGTTCTTCCAAAGCTAAGTGCATTTGTTGCAAAATTGTAGAAATTATTCCACCGAATGTCATTTGTAAGTTGTCATGATAAACTTTTACATGCAGATAGTGTTTCCATCAGTAATAGTACATTGCCAGTTGCAGTTCCTTCAACTTCTAATGTGCATGATATACCTGTAAATTTTAAAGAATTTGTTTCTGAATCTATTATGAAGGCTTTGTCTGCATTTCCACCTTCTAATAAACGTAAAAGGTCTTTTAAAACTTCTCATTTAGCTGATGAAATTTCAAATGACCAACAACATAATAATTCATCCTCTTCTGCTGAGGATCTATCTGAAACAGAAGATCCTTCCTCAGATATTGACACTGACAAATCTACTTATTTATTTAAAATAGAGTATATGCGGTCTTTATTAAAAGAAGTGTTAATTACTTTGGATATTGAGGTAACCAGTCCTATTGACGTTCAGTCTAATAAACGTTTAAATGCTGTTTTTAAACCTCCTGTGGTTTCCCCAGGTGTTTTTCCCATTCCTGAGGCTATTTCTGATATGATTTCTAGGGAATTGAATAAGCCAGGTACTTCCTTTGTTCCTTCTTCAAGGTTTAAAAGATTGTATCCTTTACCAGCAAAATCTATAGAGTTTTGGGAAAAGATCCCCAAAGTTGATGGGGCTATTTCTACTCTTGCTAAACGTACCACTATTCCTATGGAAGATAGCACTTCCTTTAAGGATCCTTTAGATAGGAAGATTGAATCTTATCTAAGGAAGGCCTATTTATATTCAGGTCATCTTCTCAGACCTGCTATTTCTTTGGCTGATGTTGCGGCTGCATCAACTTTCTGGTTGGAAAACTTAGCACAACATGAATTGGATTCTGACGTGTCTAGCATTGTTCGCTTACTGCAACATGCTAATCATTTTATTTGTGATGCCATTTTTGATATTATCAAAATTGATGTTAGATCCCTGTCTTTAGCTGTATTAGCTAGAAGAGCTTTGTGGCTTAAATCTTGGAATGCTGATATGACATCTAAATCTAGATTACTATTTCTTTCTTTCCAAGGTAATTTATTTGGTTCTCAGTTGGATTCTATTATTTCAACTATCACTGGAGGAAAAGGAGTTTTTTTTCCTCAGGATAAAAAACCTAAGGGTAAATTTAAGGCTTCTAACCGTTTTCGTTCCTTTCGTCAGAATAAGGAACAAAAACTCAATTCTCCTGCCAAGGAATCTGCTTCCAGTTGGAAGCCTTCCTCAAATTGGAATAAATCCAAGCCATTTAGGAAACCAAAGTCTGTCCCTAAGTCCGCATGAAGGTGCGGCCCTCATTCCAGCTCAGCTGGTAGGGGGGCAGATTAAGGTTTTTCAAGGATTTTTGGATAAAATCTGTCCAAAATCATTGGATTCAGAGCATTGTCTCTCAAGGGTATCGAATAGGTTTCAAAGTAAGACCTCCTGTGAGAAGATTTTTTCTCTCACAACTTCCTGTAAATCCAGTAAAAGCTCAGGCTTTTCTGAAGTGTGTTTCAGACCTGGAGTCTTCATGGGTAATCATGCCAGTTCCTCTTCAGGAACAAGGTTTGGGGTTTTATTCAAACCTATTCATTGTACCAAAGAAATTTGTTCAGACCAGTTCTGGATCTGAAAATTTTGAATCGTTATGCAAGAGTACCAACTTTCAAGATGGTGACTATAAGGACTAGTCTGCCTAAGGACTAGTCTGCCTTTTGTTCAGCAAGGACATTATATGTCCACAATAGACTTGCAGGATGCATACCTTCATATTCCGATTCATCCAGAACACTATCAATTTCTGAGATTCTCTTTTCTAGACAAGCATTACCAATTTGTTGCTCTTCCATTTGGCCTAGCAACAGCTCCAAGAATCTTTTCAAAGGTTCTGGGTGCCCTACTATCTGTAATCAGAGAACAGGGTATTGCGGTGTTTCCTTATTTGGACGATAACATAATTTATGTAAGAACTTACCTGATAAATTCATTTCTTTCATATTAGCAAGAGTCCATGAGCTAGTGACGTATGGGATATACATTCCTACCAGGAGGGGCAAAGTTTCCCAAACCTTAAAATGCCTATAAATACACCCCTCACCACACCCACAATTCAGTTTAACGAATAGCCAAGAAGTGGGGTGATAAGAAAAAAGTGCGAAAGCATATAAAATAAGGAATTGGAATAATTGTGCTTTATACAAAAAAATCAAAACCACCACAAAAAAGGGCGGGCCTCGTGGACTCTTGCTAATATGAAAGAAATGAATTTATCAGGTAAGTTCTTACATAAATTATGTATTCTTTCATGTAATTAGCAAGAGTCCATGAGCTAGTGACGTATGGGATAATGATTACCCAAGATGTGGATCTTTCCACACAAGAGTCACTAGAGAGGGAGGGATAAAATAAAGACAGCCAATTCCTGCTGAAAATAATCCACACCCAGAATAAAATTTTTAATGAAAAAACATAAGCAGAAGATTCAAACTGAAACCACTGCCTGAAGTACGTTTCTACCAAAAACTGCTTCAGAAGAAGAAAACACATCAAAATGGTAGAATTTAGAAAAAGTATGCAAAGAGGACCAAGTTGCTGTTTTGCAAATCTGATCAACCGAAGCTTCATTCTTAAACGCCCAGGAAGTAGAAACTAACCTAGTAGAATGAGCTGTAATCCTTTGAGGCGGAGTGTTACCCGACTCAACATAGGCATGATGAAATAAAGATTTCAACCAAGATGCCAAAGAAATGGCAGAAGCTTTCTGGTTTCTTAATAGCTTCAACATAATATTACAAAGCTCTAACAGCATCCAAAGAATGCAATGATTTCTCCTTAGAATTCATAGGATTAGGACATAATGAAGGAACCACAATTTCTCTACAAATGTTGTTAGAATTCACAACCTTAGGTAAAAAATTCAAAAGAAGTTCGCAGCACCGCCTTATCCTGATGCAAAATCAGAAAAGGAGACTCACAAAAAAAGAGTAGATAATTCAGAGATTCTTCTGGCAGAAGAGATGGCCAAAAGAAACAAAACTTTCCAAGAAAGTAATATAATGACCAAAGAATGCATGGGTTCAAAAGGAGGAGCTTGAAGAGCCCCCAGAACCAAATTCAAACTCCAAGGAGGAGAAATTGACTTAATGACAGGTTTTATACGAACCAAAGCTTGTACAAAACAATGAATATCAGGAAGATTAGCAATCCTTCTGTGAAAAAGAACAGAAAGAGCAGAGATTTGTCTTTCAAGAAACTTGCGGACAAACCTTTATCTAAACCATCCTGAAGAAATATAAGTCTTCCAGACTCTATAATATATCTCTCTAGATACAGATTTACGAGCCTGTCACATAATATCAATCACAGAGTCAGAGAAACCTCTTTGACCAAGAATCAAGCGTTCAAATTCCACACCTTAAAATTAAGGTTTTGAGATCCTGATGGAAAAAAGAACCTTGAGACAGAAAGACTGGTCTTAACGGAAGAGTCCACAGCTGGCAAGAGGCCATCCGGACAAGATCCGCATACCAAAACCTGTGAGGCCATGCTGGAGCTACCAGCAGGACAAACGAGCATTCCTTTAGAATATTGGAGAATACCCTTGGAAGAAGAACTAGAGGCGGAAAGATATAGGCAGGATGACACTTGTAAGGAAGAGATAATGCATCCACTGCCTCCGCCCGAGGATCCCTGGATCCGGACAGATACCAGGGAAGTTTCTTGTTTAGATGAGAAGCCATCAGATCTATTTCTGGGAGTTCCCACATTTGAACAATCTGAGGAAATACCTCTGGGTGAAGACCATTCGCCCAGGTGCAACGTTTGGCGACTGAGATAATCCGCTTTCCAATTGTCCATACCTGGGATATGAACCGCAGAGATTAGACAGGAGCTGGATTCCGCCCAAACCAAAATTCGAAATACTTCTTTCATAGCCAGAGAACTGTGAGTCCCTCCTTGATGATTGATGTATGCCACAGTTGTGACATTGTCTATCTGAAAACAAATGAACAACTCTCTCTTCAGAAGAGGCCAAGACTGAAGAGCTCTGAAATTGCACGGAGTTCCAAAATATTGATGATCGGAAATCTCACCTCCTGAGATTCCCAAACCCCTTGTGCCGTCAGATACCCCCACACAGCTCCCCAACCTGTAAGACTTGCATCTGTTGAGATTATAGTCCAGGTCGGAAGAACAAAGAAGCCCCCTGAACTAAACGATGGTGATCTGTCCACCATGTCAGAGAGTGTCGTATAATCGGTTTAAAGATATTAATTGAGATATCTTTGAGTAATCCCTGCACCATTGGTTCAGCATACAGAGCTGAAGAGGTCGCATGTGAAAACGAGCAAAGGAGATCGCATCTGATGCGGCAGTCCTAAGACCTAAAATTTCCATGCATAAGGCTACCAAAGGGAATGATTGTGACTGAAGGTTTTGACAAGCTGAAATCAATGTTAACTTCTGTTGTCTGACAAGGACAGAGTCATAGACACTGAATCTATTCTAGAAACCTAAAAAGGTTACCCTTGTCTGAGGAATCAATTTACTGATTGGTAAATTGATCCTCCAACCATGAACTTGAAGAAACAACACAAGTCGATTCGTATGAGATTCTTCGAAAATGAGAAGACTGAGCAAGTATCCATATATCGTCCAATAAGGAAATACCAAAACCCTGTTCTCTGATTACAGAAAGAAGGGCACCGAGAACCTTTGAAAAAAATTCTTGGAACTGAGGCTAGGCCAAACGGTAGAGCCACAAAACTGGTAATGCTTGTCTAAAAAGAGAATCTCAGACACTAAAAGTGATCTGGATGAATCGGAATATGCAGATACACATCCTGTAAATCTATTGTAGACATATAATGCCCTTGCTAAACAAAAGGCAGGACAGTCCTACAGAAACTGAATGTTGGTATCCTTACATAACGATTCAATATTGATAGATCCGGAACTGGTCTGAAGGAATTGACCTTCTTTGGTACAATGAAGAGATAAAATAAAACCCCAGCCCCTGTTCCAGAACTGGAACTGGCATAATTACTCCAGCCAACTCTAGATCTGAAACACATTTCAGAAATGCTGAGCCTTTGCTGTGTTAACTGGGACACGGGAAAGAAAAAAATCTCTTAGCAGGAGGCCTTAACTGAAGCCAATTCTGTACCTTTCTGAAACAATGTTCTGAAAACCAGAAATTGAGAACGGAATTGATCAAAATTTCTTTGAAGAAAACGTAATCTGCCTCATACCAGCTGAGCTGGAATAAGGTCCGCACCTTCATGGGTACTTAGGAGCTGGCTAAAGGTTTTCTATAAGGCTTGGATATATTCCAAACTGGAAATAGTTTCCAAACTGATACCGCTCCTGAGGATGAAGGATCAGGCTTTTGTTCCTTATTGTGAGGAAAGGAACGAAAATGATTATTAGACCTAAAATTACCTTAGATTTTTTATCCTTTGGTAAAAAAGTTCCCTTCCTTCCAGAAACAGTTGAAATAATAATTTATTACCCTGGAAAGAAAAGGAAAGCAAAGTTGACTTAGAAGACATATCAGCATTCCAAGTTTAATCCATAAAGCTTTTCTAGCTAAAATAGCTAGAGACATATACCTGACATCAACTCTAATGATATCAAAAGATGGTATCACCAATAAAATTATTAGCATGATATAGAATAATAATAATGCTATAAAATTATGATCTGTTACTTGTTGCGCTAAAGCTTCTAACCAAAAAGTTGAAGCTGCAGCAACATCCGCTAAAAATATAGCAGGTCTAAGAAGATTACCTGAACATAAGTAAGCTTTTCTTAGAAAGGATTCAATTTTCCTATCTAAAGGATCCTTAAATGAATTACTATCTGCCGTAGGAATAGTAGCACATTTAGGAGGAGTAGAGACAGCCCCATAACCTTAGGGATTTTGTCCCAAAAAAACTCTAATCTGTCAGATGGCACAGGATATAATTGCTTAAACGTTTAGAAGGAGTAAAAGAATTACCCAAATTATTCCATTCCTTGGAAATTACTTCAGAAATAGCATCAGGGAGATTAAACACTTCTGGAATAACTACAGGAGATTTAAAAACCTTATTTAAACGTTTAGATTTAGTATCAAGAGGACCAGAATCCTCTATTTCTAATGCAATTAAATACTTCTTTAAATAAAGAACGAATAAATTCCATCTTGAACAAATACAAAGATTTATCAGCATCAACCTCTGAGACAGAAACCTCTGAACCAGAAGAACCATTATCAGTATCAGAATGATGATGTTCATTTAAAAAATTCATCTGAAAAAAGAGAAGTTTTAAAAGACTTTTATGTAAACTAGAAGGAGAAATAACAGACATAGCCTTCTTAATGGATTTAAAAAATAAAATCTCTTATGTTTATCAGGAACACTCTGAAAATTAGATTTTGACGGAACAGCAACAGGTAATGTAACAGTACTAAAGGAAATTTTATCTGCATTAATAAGTTTGTCATGACATGCAATACAAACAACAGCTGGAGAAACAGATACCAAAAATTATAGCAGATACACTTAGCTTGGTAGCTCCAGCACTAGACAGCGATTTTCCTGTAGTATCTTCTGACTCAGATGCAACGTGAGACATCTTGCAATATGTAAGAGAAAAAACAACATATAAAGCAAAATTGATCAAATTCCTTAAATGACAGTTTCAGGAATGGGAAAAAAATGCCAAAGAACAAGCTTCTAGCAACCAGAAGCAATGAAAAAATAAGACAAATAATGTGGAGACAAAAGCGACGCCCTTATTTTTTAGCGCCAAATAAGACGCCCACATCATTTGGCGCCTAAATGCTTTTGGCGTCAAAAATGACGCCACATCCGGAACGCCAACATTTTTGGCGCAAAATAACGTCAAAAAATGACGCAACTTCCGGCGACACGTATGACGCCGGAAACGGAAAAATAATTTTTGCGCCAAAAAAGTCAGCGCCAAGAATGACGCAATAAAATGAAGCATTTTCAGCCCCCGCGAGCCTAACAGCCCACAGGAAAAAAAGAGTCAAATTTTTGAAGGTAAGAAAAAATGATTAATTCAAATGCATTTATCCCAAATATGAAACTGACTGTCTGAAAAATAAGGAAAGTTGAACATTCTGAGTCAAGGCAAATAAATGTTTGAATACATATATTTAGAACTTTATAAATAAAGTGCCCAACCATAGCTTAGAGTGTCACAGAAAATAAGATTTACTTACCCCAGGACACTCATCTACATGTTTGTAGAAAGCCAAACCAGTACTGAAACGAGAATCAGCAGAGGTAATGGTATATATAAGAGTATATCGTCGATCTGAAAAGGGAGGTAAGAGATGAATCTCTACGACCGATAACAGAGAACCTATGAAATAGACCCCGTAGAAGGAGATCACTGCATTCAAATAGGCAATACTCTCCTCACATCCCTCTGACATTCACTGCACGCTGAGAGGAAAACCAGGCTCCAACTTGCTGCGGAGCGCATATCAACGTAGAATCTAGCACAAACTTACTTCACCACCTCCATCGGAGGCAAAGTTTGTAAAACTGAATTGTGGGTGTGGTGAGGGGTGTATTTATAGGCATTTTAAGGTTTGGGAAACTTTGCCCCTCCTGGTAGGAATGTATATCCCATACGTCACTAGCTCATGGACTCTTGCTAATTACATGAAAGAAATCTTGGTACTAGCACAGTCTTTACATACTGCAGAATCTCACACGAATCAACTAGTGTTGTTTCTTCGGAAACATGGTTGGAGGATCAATTTACCAAAAAGTTTCTTGATTCCTCAGACAAGGGTCACCTTTTTAGGCTTCCAGATAGAGAAAGAGTCATGGACACTGATTCTAACAGAAAAGAGACGTTTAAAATTGGTTGCAGCCTGCCAGCGCCTTCAGTCTCAGTCATTCCCTTCAGTGGCTATGTGCATGGAAGTTTTAGGTCTCATGACTGCAGCATCGGACGCAATCCCCTTTGCTCGTTTTCACATGAGACCTCTACAGCTTTGTATGCTGAATCAATGGTGC
This sequence comes from Bombina bombina, assembly GCF_027579735.1. NCBI lineage: Eukaryota > Metazoa > Chordata > Amphibia > Anura > Bombinatoridae > Bombina > Bombina bombina. Next base: position 1,077,389,929 of record NC_069499.1, read on the forward strand.
AGGGATTATACAAAGATATCACAATTAATATCCTTGAATCCCAATGTACGACACTCTCTGACATGGTGGATAGATCACCATCGTTTGGTTCAAGGGGCTTCTTTTGTTCGCCCAACCTGGACTGTGATCACAACAGATGCAAGTCTTTCAGGTTGGGGAGCCGTTTGGGGGTCTCTGACAGCACAAGGGGTTTGGAAATCTCAAGAGGCGAGATTACCAATAAATATTTTAGAACTCCGTGCAATTCTCAGGGCTCTTCAGTTCTGGCCTCTTCTAAAGAGAGAACCATTCATTTGTTTTCAGACAGACAATATCACAACTGTGGCTTATGTCAATCATCAGGGTGGGACTCACAGTCCCCAAGCTATGAAAGAAGTATCTCGGATACTTGCTTGGGCGGAATCCCGCTCCTGTCTAATCTCTGCGGTGCATATCCCAGGTGTAGACAATTGGGAGGCGGATTATCTCACCCACCAGACTTTACATCCAGGGGAGTGGTCTCTCCATCCAGATGTGTTTTCTCAGATTGTTCAGATGTGGGGGCTTCCAGAGATAGATCTCATGGCCTCTCATCTAAACAAGAAATGTCCCAGATACCTGTCCAGGTCCAGGGATGTTCAGGCGCTGACACTTCCATGGTGTTATCAACCTGTTTACATCTTCCCGCCTCTAGTTCTTCTTCCAAGAGTGATTTCCCAAATCATCATGGAACAGTCTTTTGTGTTGCTGGTGGCTCCAGCATGGCCACACAGGTTTTGGTATGCGGATCTGGTTCGGATGTCCAGATGCCCGCCTTGGCCACTTCCGTTACGGCCGGACCTACTATCTCAAGGTCCGTTTTTCCATCAGGATCTCAAATCATTAAATTTGAAGGTATGGAAATTGAACGCTTAGTTCTAAGTCATAGAGGTTTCTCTGATTCAGTGATTAATACTATGTTACAAGCTTGTAAATCTGTCTCTAGGAAGATTTATTATAGAGTTTGGAAGACTTACATTTCATGGTGTTCTTCTCATAAATTCTCCTGGCATTCTTTTAGAATTCCTAGAATTTTGCAGTTTCTTCAGCATGGTCTGGATAAGGGTTTGTCTGCAAGTTCCTTGAAAGGACAAATCTCCGCTCTTCGTTTTATTTCACAGAAAGATTGCTATACTTCCTGATATACACTGTTTTGTACAGGCTTTAGTTCGTATTAAGCCTGTCATTAAGTCAATTTCTCCTCCTTGGAGTCTCAATTTGGTTCTAAGGGCTTTACAGGCTCCTCCTTTTGAACCTATGCATTCTTTGGACATTAAACTACTTTCCTGGAAAGTGTTGTTCCTTTTGGCTATCTCTTCTGCTAGAAGAGTTTCTGAGCTATCTGCTCTTTCTTGTGAGTCTCCTTTTCTGATTTTTCATCAGGATAAGGCAGTTTTGCAGACTTCTTTTCAATTTTTAACTAAGGTTCTGAATTCTAACAACATTAGTAGAGAAATTGTTGTCCCTTCTTTATGTCCTAATCCTAAGAATTCTTTGGAGAGATCCTTACATTCTTTGGATGTGGTTAGAGATTTGAAATATTATGTGGAAGCTACTAAAAATTTCAGGAAGACTTCTAGTCTATTTGTTTTATTTTCTGGGCCTAGGAAAGGTCAGAAAGCTTCTGCTATTTCCTTGGCTTCTTGGTTGAAACTTTTGATTCATCAAGCTTATTTGGAGTCGGGTCAAACCCCGCCTCAGAGAATCAAAGCTCATTCTACTAGATCAGTCTCTACTTCATGGGCTTTTAAGAATGAAGCTTCAGTCGATCAGATTTGCAAAGCAGCCACTTGGTCCTCTTTGCATACATTTACTAAATTCTACCATTTTGATGTATTTGCTTCTTCAAAAGCAGTTTTTGGTAGAAAAGTTCTTCATGCAGCTGTGTCAGTTTGATTCTTCTGCTTTTTTGATTTAAGTTTTTTTCTTTCAAAAGTGAAAATAAACTTATTTTTGGGTTGTGGATTATTTTCTCAGCGAAATATGGCTGTTTTTGTTTTAGTCCCTCCCTCTCTAGTGACTCTTGAGTGGAAGACTCCACATCTTGGGTATTGATATCCCATATGTCACTAGCTCATGGACTCTTGCCAATTACATGAAAGAAAACATAATTTATGTAAGAACTTACCTGATAAATTCATTTCTTTCATATTGGCAAGAGTCCATGAGGCCCAACCTTTTTATGGTGGTTATGATTTTTTTGTATAAAGCACAATTATTTCCAAATTTCCTTTGTTGATGCTTTCTACTTCTTTTTTTATCACCCCACTGCTTGGCTATTCGTTAAACTGAATTGTGGGGGTGGTGAGGGGTGTATTTATAGGCATTTTGAGGTTTGGGAAACTTTGCCCCTCCTGGTAGGATTGTATATCCCAAATGTCACTAGCTCATGGACTCTTGCCAATATGAAAGAAATGAATTTATCAGGTAAGTTCTTACATAAATTATGTTTTCAGCACCTTGCCACAGCTCTGCTGTGGCTCCTACCTGCCCTTCAGAATGATTTGTGGGGAAAAAAACGATAAGCAGTTAGATGTCTCAGAGGAAAAGAAACTGCGCAACTGAGGCGCGAAAATAGGCCCCTCCCACCTCACTCAATGTTTTGAGGCCTATCAGACAAACACTAGAGTGTCTCTTAATTAACCATGTGGGTTAGAAAACACAAAAACAAGCCACAATGACCCCTTTAGTCCCTTCAAAAAAACGTTATAATTGCATCATTCAATGAATAAACAAAAAAACGTTTTTTCCTAACAGTGTCACCAGTAACTAATGAGCTCTTCATGCAAGCTGAAATTCCTATCCAAGTGTCTGAATACAGCTTACCCTTCCCTCATGGGAATATTGCCAGCCTTTTCTAGAATTAACACAGTCTGTCTAGAAAAATATAGACTGAACATACCTCATATGCAGCTTAGCATGCAAACCGTTCCCCCAACTGAAGTTTTCCTGTACTCTTCAGTCCTTGTGAGAACAACAGTGGATCTTAGTTACAAAGTGCTAAGATCATCATCCTCCTTGCAGAAATCTTCATCCCTTTTCTGCCATAGAGTAAATAGTACACACCGGTACCATTTAAAATAACAAACTTTTGCTTGAGAAAATAAAAACCTAACATTTTTGTCACCACACTCCTCTTTGCCCTTCCTAGCAGTTAAGCAGGCAGAGAATGACTGGGGGGTGGAGCTAAGGGGGGAGCTATATAGGCAGCTCTACTGGGGGTGCTCTCTCTGCCACTTCCTGTAGGGAAGGAGACTATCCCACAAGTAAGGATGAATCCGTGGACTCGATACATCTTAGAAGAGAAATAATGTAAATTATAACATGGTCATGAGTTCTATAGATACTACCTGAGCCCACCAGCTGGTTCAGAGATAACTATGCCAGTGTAAATAAGCACTAAAAGAGGGAACGGTATATTTTATAATCCAAAAGGTACAACCACAAAAACAACTATGTGAGGAGCTCACATAATTAGACAAATATCACTGCTTATAATAGTTACTAGGCAGAGTAAACGCACTAAAAGTGGGTAAGGAGTAGGAAAATGCCAAATACTGCTAAATTAGGTTAGAAATTAAAGTCGGAAATAACAACTATTCCTTAGGTTGCCATCAATAACTAGAAAAAAAAGGCCCTATTTATCACAGCCAAAATGACTGAGACATTACCTATTATTACCATATCTAAATTAATACCATAAATGCCTATACCTTATTCATATCACAGAAAAAGCGGCTGTGAATTACCTATTAATACCATTCTATAGGCTGACCCTAGTTAAAACTGAACTCAACAGGAAGAGCAGGCAGAGTGACCCTTATAAGAAAGCAATAACAGACCTACTGTGTAAAATTACAGTAAAATTACAGTGGTTAGAGGAGAAGATAAACTAAATACACATACACAGGGAGCAGTACTAACGCCTGACATGCGTTTCACAACTGCTTTATCAAAGGCACCGGTCGTTAGCCGCCTCTGCTCTTTTATATGGACCATAACCAATCAGATATCTAGAAAAATGGGGGCCTTTCTTTATGTTCCTAGCAAGGGAGGATACTACATATGATAGGTCAGGATAAAAGGGTGTGTCACTTATTACATAGAGAGATCGTCAGACACACCTATTCTCAGTCAGCGCATATTTTAAAATGACAGTAACGAAATAAGCATATCATATATATACACAGATGCTCGAAGGTGAAAGGAAAAAACATGTATATCATACAATAGAGCAAATTGTTCACAGATCACTGAAGTTTATATTTACTGTAAGCCTTATTAGTAAGAACATTGATACATGCAGGTTTGTAACATATGTCTCAAAGAAACAAAGAGTTGGTAATTTATTCACATTATTTTAATGTAAGTGTGCAAATTAGCTCATTGTGGATTGAAGACTATGAGAGAAATATATTCACAAAGACAATAAGTGTAATCGGCCCGGTATATATGAACCAGATCTAATTTATAGATAGATCCTTACTAGTAGAGATTAAATATATAAAGATGATTATGCACATATAAGTATTATAATTATTTTTTGCGTGTCATCCCAAGTGGATACAAACCAATAGAACCAAAAAATGTATTTGGTCATATACCAAAATCTGACTTGAAGGGACACTAAACCCAAAAAATGTCTTTCATGATTCAGGTAGAGAATACAATTTTAGATAACTTTCCAAATTACTTCTATTATCTAATTTGTTTCATTCTTTAGATATCCTTTGTTAAAGAAATAGCAATACACATGCGTGAGCCAATCACACGAGGCATCTATATGCATCTACCAATCAACAGCTATTGAGCATATCTAGATATGCTACTCAGCAAAGAATATCAATATCATCAATATCATTTCCCTTTAAATTTCAAAACAATGCTACTGATTCTCGTTATATAGATTATGATATTATTACTACTGCTATTCTTACATTCCCATCCTTAAGTGGAGCAGTAAAAAGGAAGTCACGTAGAGACCCATACATTTTATTTACAAAAAGCACTATAGTTAATTTGTACATTCATCCCTTTAGGGGATATGACATGCATTGTAACCAGAAGATCCACTTGGTTTCGGCTTTCAAAATATAATTCTCAATATTGCCACCACGTATCCCTAATTTGCACCTAGATTACGAGTTTTGCGTTAGAGGCTGTGCAGTGCTAACAAGCAGTTTTGTCTTACCGCTCACTTACATGCAGCGCTGGTAACCTGGTATTACAAGTTTTCAGAAACCTGTTAAAAGACAAGAAGTGAGCGTTGAGCAAAACTTTGCTCCTTACCGCACTCCAATGCCAGCGCTGCTTAAGTCAGCAGTGAGCTGGTGTAACGTGTAACGTGCTCGTGCATGATTTCCCCATAGGAATCAACGGGGAGAGCCGGCTGAAAAAAAGTTTAACACCTGCAAAAAAGCAGCGTAAAACTCCTTTACACAGCCCCATTGATTCCTATGGGTAAATAAAATTTATGTCTACACCTAACACCCTAACATGAACCCCAATTCTAAACACCCCTAATCTTACACTTATGAACCCCTAATCTGCAGCCCCCAACATCGCAGACACCTGCATTATATTATTAACCACTATTCTGCCGCTCCGTAAACACTGCCGCCACCTACATTATACTTATGAACCCCTAATCTGCTGCCCCCAACATCGCCGACACCTACATTATATTTATTAACCCCTAATCTGCCACCCCCAACATTGCAGCCACTATAATAAACATATTAACCCCTAAATCTAAGTCTAACCCTAACACCCCTAACTTAAATACAATTTAAATAAATCTACATAAAATTACTATAATTAACTAAATTATTCCGATTTAAAACTAAATACTTACCTATAAAATAAACCCTAAGCTAGCTACAATATAACTAATAGTTACATTGCAGCTAGCTTAGGGTTTATTTTTATTTTACAGGCAAGTTTGTATATATATTAACTAGGTAGAATAGTTATTAAATAGTTATTAACGATTTAATAACTACCTAGCTAAAATAAATACAAAAGTACCTGTAAAATAAACTCTAACCTAAGTTACAATAACACCTAACACTACACTATAATTAAATTACCTAAATTAAATACAATTAGCTAAATTAAATTAGCTAAAGTACAAAAAAAACACTAAAATTACAGAAAATAATAAACAAATTACCGATATTTAAACTAATTATACCTAATCTAAGAGCCTTATTAAAATAAAAAAAGCCCCCCCAAGATAAAAAAAACCCTAGCCTAAAGTAAACTGTCAATAGCCCTAAAAAGGGCCTTTTGCAGGGCATTGCCCCAAAGTAATCAGCTTTTTTACCTGTAAAAAAAAAAACAACAAAAAAAAAAACATAATTTATGTAAGAACTTACCTGATAAATTCATTTCTTTCATATTAACAAGAGTCCATGAGCTAGTGACGTATGGGATATACATTCCTACCAGGAGGGGCAAAGTTTCCCAAACCTTAAAATGCCTATAAATACACCCCTCACCACACCCACAAATCAGTTTAACGAATAGCCAAGAAGTGGGGTGATAAGAAAAAAAGTGCGAAGCATATAAAATAAGGAATTGGAATAATTGTGCTTTATACAAAAAAATCATAACCACCACAAAAAAGGGTGGGCCTCATGGACTCTTGTTAATATGAAAGAAATGAATTTATCAGGTAAGTTCTTACATAAATTATGTTTTCTTTCATGTAATTAACAAGAGTCCATGAGCTAGTGACGTATGGGATAATGACTACCCAAGATGTGGATCTTTCCACACAAGAGTCACTAGAGAGGGAGGGATAAAATAAAGACAGCCAATTCCTGCTGAAAATAATCCACACCCAAAATAAAGTTTAACAAAAAACATAAGCAGAAGATTCAAACTGAAACCGCTGCCTGAAGAACTTTTCTACCAAAAACTGCTTCAGAAGAAGAAAATACATCAAAATGGTAGAATTTAGTAAAAGTATGCAAAGAGGACCAAC